>NW_015151366.1:119325-133543 GCF_000732505.1 Cyprinodon variegatus
GGATGGATGGATGGATGGATGGATGGATGGATGGATGGATGGATGGATGGGCTAAACAGTAAACTTTCCATGCTATCATTTAGAATATTACAATTTTTATTCTTAGAACTTATCAGACAAAGGTATATCTTAAGTAAGTTATTAAGTAAATACTATTTCATCATTCTAATTGTTTAAACTAATGTACACGTCCTAAAAATCCTAGTTGACTGTATTAGCCCAACTTTACTAAGTGCAACTGGTTTCAATGTGTTTTTAAAGTAATGATAACTAATTGGATCTTACAATGTATAGCACTTCCATACAAAAATAAAACAACAAAAGCACTATACTGAGGTGAATATAAAAGAAAATATTCATCACCAACTATGGAAGCCTAGGAGGCATCAGACTTATTCAGTGGGCCCCCAGTGTTTCTTTATACTGAAAAATGTTGCAGGAAATTATATTGTACAATATATTTTAACAGACCAAATCTTTAGTCTAGAGATCAAATGTCCCCACATAAAAAGAGTAAAATGTACTCAAAATATCCGTTTCAATCCTAGAGTGAGCAGAAACAACTGTAGAAAAATTGCTCAGCCATTTTTCCTGTGTGATCTGAGCATATCCCATTATGAGGGGAACACACGACTCCCATCGTGCAGCCCCTGCTCTCTACTGGTCGAGAATGATGTCTCAGCAATCGATTCCCACAGTCCGAAAGCTAAGCTGCAGAGAAGGAAGAAATGTGTTTTAGCTCATTTTAGTGCTGATGTATTTACCATGCCATCAACAGCTTGTTTTTAATGTCTTCCCTTGATGATGAGTGCCTGTATTGATGAGCCCTCCTGGGCTGCACTTGTTAATCTGATCTGTAACATAATCGAGGGGTGTTTACATAAAAGGGAACCAAGTATGGACATATTGATGCAACTGAAGATGCAGACATTGGCTGTGAAGCACCACCCCGGCAGTGATTATATTCAACTAGTCTTCATCAGCACTGGAACATCCATAATCAATGCTCCACGCCATGCCAGTGATTACCTCACTCAGAAGGAAGCACTAGTCTCTCTCTTCTCGTCTTGATTGGAATCCTTGTAGGCTTGTTTATCTAGGGTAAGAGGCTCTGCACATGACCTGCTGGAGCCACTCAAAACTGGAGAGAGATTACAGAGGCCATGCTTGAAATAATGGTCCTATTTCTTCTCCTCTCTTCTGGGAGTCCCTCGAGTGTTTTGAGACTAAGTATGTAATGTCTGCTTCCTTCTTCAACTTCAAACCTTATAGATCGATGACATTTTAACCTTCCCAATATACAGTCAGAACAGAGAAGACATTTTTCCCTTTTAATGAGAGAAGAAAAATGATTTATTCATGTAGGTCAAAATTCAATACTATCATAGTTAAACTGCAAAGGTATTCATGCTCCTCAAACTTTTTTCTAATGTAGATGGCATTTTTTACATACAAAATAAACAGTGATCTGTCATAATCTTGGCGCTGACGACTGGCCTGATTATTTATTTAATTCACCTGCCTAGCTCTGCCCAGTTCTCATTACAGTTCATCTGATCCACCTGCCTCAGCCTCTATTTAACCTGCTTGCCCCCAGTCATCAGTACCAGATTGTTCAAGCTTTTAGCTAGAGTTCTCTAATGTACCTCAGTGTTTCTGATTCCCTGATCCTGATCCGTTCTGCCTTTGGACCTCTGAGCCTGCCTGTCCCCGTTCTAATCTGTTTGCCTGACCTGTCCTTGGACTCCTGTTGGATTCTGCCTGTTTACCAAACCTGGAACTGATTTCTGACATCGTCCTGGATTTACCTTCTGTATCTCTTCGGATGTTTGATCTCCTGGCTCTGATTCCTGAGCACATCGTCTACACCGAATTTGGCTTCACCCTCTGGATTATTATGCGTTCCTTCGTCTGCTCGGTTCTGATCTCCTGCCTGTCCCCCAAACTCCAGGGCTTCAGCATCTGGGACAGTGTCTGGTTGGCAGCCAACCATCTAGAACCGACCTCGTCCTCTGGGCACAGTTTGAACTTTAAGACCAGGTTAGTGACTCACATTATCATCCTCCACCAGATAGACGTGGTCACTAACCTTTGTTCTCCCTCTGCAGAGGTTTCTGCCTCAGAAGCTGATGCTTTTCTCCTTGTAGTTCCATCTCTAATAAACATTTTGTTAAACCTACTGTAACTTACTCTACGTCTCGAACACCGGGTTATACCTGACATGATCTGCAGTTGTTTTCATCCTTGGTTTAGTTTGGTACCTCTCAGTCAGATCTTTGGCAACCAATTGCCTTCAGTATTCCTACTTGGTGAACATGTATTATAAAAAAACATCAAGGTAATGATGATGGTTAAAGGAAGAAGTTGGCAATGTTAATACTGGGGAGGAAATTAGAGAAAAAGAAAAAACATAATACTTAACCACAAATCAAACGCTTAAAATCTCATGGAGATTTTTTAAATGTCCTGATCTGTGTTACAAGTGAAAATAACACTTACATGTAGAAACCTATTCTAAACTTGAAGGGCAGTATGTGTTGTACAAAAAAACAACTTAGTGAATGTGCTCTGCCTGAAAGAGATGGCCTTGGCTGTGTTTCTTAGAAATAAAAAAGGATACATGAGGACAATGAAAACACATCTGAATAGTTCTGATGAAAATATCAAAATTTTAACATGTTGTAAATATGCTTGATTACTCCCCAAAATGTACATGTTATGAATGAATATTTTACTGATGTAGCCATTGCTGTTTCCAAGCCTCTTTATCTTGATTATCAGAAGTATAACAAAAAACAGTTCAGTCATGCTGCTGACGTTTTTGGATGATTTTGTCAGATGAAGAAGGGACTAGTGAATCATCTGCTGTGTGACCAGGACTGAATATTGCATCATGTGTTTGTGAGTCTCTGAAAAGACCACTTCTCTTCTAGAGTGCTCAGAAGAGATGAAACACACCAGCACTTTTTGAAAGTTTTTCCGACGCTAACAGCTAAGTGGTATTTGTGCCAGTCTCTTTAAAAAAAAAAAAAAATACAGCTTAAAAGTATTGTTTATTCTAAAGGTTATGTTTGGGGGGAAAAAAGTATGGAAAAAAAAAACTTTATGAAACTTTTCAGCCCAAGTTATCTTTAGTGTATAAAATAGTAACACAATATAAAATTAGAAAATAATAAAAAAAGAATTGACAAGCTACTGTGTTCATGTTTACATCACATGGTCTCATCAGTCAATTGAAAAAGAGGAAATAGTGGACAACTAGAATTAATGAGAACTTCAGAGCCTTCCTCAGGGACCTCACTGCAAAAACGATCTTGAACTAAGTAAAAATGTCTTAAATTAATTCACCCTTAATTTGAGTAGGTAAATTAGATAGTTTGCCAATGGAATTAGTAATTTTACTCTTAAAATAAGATAATTAGATAATATGCACTTAAAATAAGACAATGCAATTGTGTTTTCTTATTTTAATTGTAAATTGTCTTGTTCCATTGGCAAAATGTCTTTTACCACGTCAATTCAAGAACAAATGCACTTATTTTAAGAAAAAATGACTTATCTAGATTTAGATTTTTTGCAGTGCTTTTGAGGTCCCACTTTACAAACATGCAAGTCATGTTAATACTTAAGAAAACATTCTTACCTTGAAAATAATATTAAAGGAATCAACAAATAATAGCTCTTTTTTAGTTGATGTAAATGTTTATCTTCTGGTAAACAGCTGAAGCCCATTTGGTCATCATGTTCACATTCAACATCAGAAATGTTTTTAACTAAATGTAAAATAACAATACTTGTCCTTGTAAATAAGGCTTCACATTGTGGAAATAGTGATATTCACGACATTATTTTTTCCTCTCTTCACTTTTCCCTTTAGCTGTTTGAAAACTCCACCTAAAACAGTATCAGCTCTCGAAAATATATCATTAAATTTATTTATAGAACAAGATCAATAACCATCCTGTGTCATTAATTTCAGCTTGTTTCATTATCTTAGGTAAGGAAAGCTTTGCATCTTTATAGAAATCAAATGCAAAAAATTACTTAAAATGTATTTAGAATGAGAACATGTCTTTTCAAAATACCATTTATAAATACCATTTATTCACACTGCATCTTAAATACAGTGTGATTATATGCACAAACATGTCACCAATTTGTTTTTTGTCTCTCTAAATTATTTTTAAACAGTTCAGTCATCAGTGAAGGCTGAAAAGAAAGGAGTATCATCAAAAATAAAACATATAATCTCGGTTATATGTTTGGTCCGGGATAATGCATTCACACTCACATTAATCCACTAAAGGCCTTTTTTCTTTGAGGAAGCGTTCATGAAAGGTCAGTCGAACCTTCTAATAAAAGTTACACTTACTCGCCACATAGGGGCGCCAATGAGCTCCTAAGCGCTGGAGTAAACTATTTCAAATTAGGTTGGACATTGTCAAATATATTGTAGAAATGGGAAGGTACCTTTTTATGACCTTGTTTTCAAACGTATCCAAAATATTTTTAGCTTTTTTAATATACCAATAAATATACCAGAGTGAAACAACTCTGAAAAGTATTACAATCCTGTGATGACTTGATTAATTCGAGAAATGCTGTTATTTTTTTCACATTGGCAGGTATAGTATAGTATAAATATTTTTCATTATATTAAAAACACTTTGTGATCCTAAAGATGTATCAGAACAATCTTTAATAATTCCAGAAATGCGTCTTTATTCTATCAAAATGAATGATTTTGATCTAATTCTCTCTCTCTCTCATACAGTCCAGCACATACACAAGCATTCAAGCACTTTGTGACATTAAATCCATTCTCATCTGCTCCCCTCCTCCCCCTTATCTCTCTCTCTCTCTCACTTTCCCTGCAGGTCTTTTCAGCATATAACGTCGCGCTCTTTCCCCTCAGCGCACACAGACCCTAGACTTAGGAATGCCTCAAAACAGGGTGCGTCTTTAGGAGGAAATCAGGGAAAAAAATAAATAAATAAATCACAGTTTTTATTCATATTTCTCCTTTTTTTTAATCATTATTTTATTCAGACCTTGGGTAGGTGCGTCGGAGCATGGCACAGAAGTTTCCTTATTTTACCACTCCGGACATGTTCCAGAATACAGGGAGAAGGTGAATGAACAGCTTTTTATTGGACGGCTTTAAAATACCACGGTTCATATTAAAAGTTAAAAGTTAGAGGCATGGATCTCGATTTTACGAATGAGACATACATGGACTCAGAGTGCGTCCGAGCGCTTCAGGACCTGATGCAGAGCGGCGCGCTCAATGGAAGCTTGGAAGCGTCTAACATCTCTTGTGGCAACACTTCTACACTGCTTATACCTGAACGTGTCGGCCAAGGTAAGAATGTAATGAAACAAAATCCGTTTTTCAAAGATAAATAAAACGCACTTGTGTTCTGTTCATGTCTATCCTAAATAAGAGAGACATTTATTTACTATGCCCCCAGCATTAAGGCAACAAACCTGTTAAAAACTAAAACAATTATTGTAGATAGCTGTTTAAACTATGATTTATAGTAGAAGGTTGGCATTTTAGTTTCAAAGTCACAACATTCCTCTAATATTCAGAGGATATGGTGTTCAGAACATAGAAAAAGCGGAGCTTTTGTAATAATAGAAACAGACTTATTAAAAACATAGCATCTGGCTTGTGCCACATGGTCTTTATAGTCCTAGTTTTATGTGTTTCAGATGTTTTTTTTTGTATTATTCTGATATGAGGAATGATTTATAGTTTCAGTGAAATAGAGATCTAGCAGAACAGTGGGTAATCATAAAGCAATAAGCTACTGTGCAGGAGGTAATCAGGTCTACAGCCAAATGTATGTTTTTAAAAAAGACTAATTTCTTTTCATATTTATGATTATGTACTTCTTTTTATTGGGTGACAATGAGTTGTTATGACCTAAATATTTATTCAAATTTGTAAAAACAAATTCACGTTTTTTTTTTCATGTTTAACCAATATTTCAATTGAACTTTAAGAAACTTAGACTTTTTAAAATCAATAGCTTCAGAATTTAAATCTGGGAGCACAAGTATGGTTATTGAATCTTTTTCTGTTTACCTGGTGTTCTAAATATGGGTAGTGTTTTAGTAGAAATGTTTCAACCTTTCATTGAAATATGGTGTTTAATAGAAACAGAAGATAAAAAAAGAAATGCAAAATGTTATACAAGTCATACAACTTTTATGAAACAAAGAAATATAATACATCTTCTAGTCATTGCTAGTATTGGCCACTGAGAGAATTCATTGAGTATAATGGGTTTTGCTTTTTGGTCACGATTCTCCAATTCTTATCTTTTTAGATTTTTAATAGACTCCTTATTTTACTCATGCAATTTTTTTCTTATTTCTCTCTTTTTTATTTTATTTTATTTTATTTTATTTTTTACCAGCAGGGGTGTACCTGATTCCAAGTTTTAGCCACTTCTGATTTCACATGCACATTAAACAGCTAAATTTGGAGTACCATATGGGTCCATCGTAATGAGAGATGGTTATTCAGAAACTCCATGGATTAAGTCATGCAGGAGCAGAGGGTAATTACTAGGTCATGGCTCATTATGGAGCATAAACCCATTCAATGCATGCAAAAAAAAAAAAAAACAGGACCATGATTTTTCTTTATGGAGACCAGCAGAATAAGTAAAAATCTTCAATTTACAATGAATATTCTTCAGTGGTGTTGAACATTTTAATGACTAATAACTCACATTTCACCAATTTACTTCAGCAATTCGTTTTATTAATAATTTCTGGTTGAAATGCTGTTTTATATTTTATAAAAAGAAAAACGGTTGTTTTTCCATTAAGCTTTTTATGATTTTGTTTTTAATTTTATACAATTGAATAAATGATAAACATTTGGGTTTATGTTTTTGTAACATCTTATATTTAAAACGTTTGCATAACATATTAAGTCAAATCAATAGCAACCCATCCAGTATTTCCTGGTTCATTTTCTTTAAATGCCTGAATCTATATAGAGCTCTTTTCTCCACGGCTGTGTTAAAAGATTGAATTTATTCTCATATTGATTCCTTAGGACCAATTCATTAACAAGAGATACATACTGTAGCAAAATGCATTTTTCATTGTCCTCACAGTGGCTATTAACTTACATTGCTTTATTAATTTGTTGTTAAATATTTATATGATACCAATATCATTGTGTTAAACAACTGCAAGGTCATTATGTG
Source organism: Cyprinodon variegatus (assembly GCF_000732505.1). Classification (NCBI taxonomy): domain Eukaryota; kingdom Metazoa; phylum Chordata; class Actinopteri; order Cyprinodontiformes; family Cyprinodontidae; genus Cyprinodon; species Cyprinodon variegatus. The sequence goes on from NW_015151366.1 coordinate 126,555, forward strand.
TCCATTTATCATCTCCCGCTTATCCATCAAGGTGGAACTGGTGCCTTTCTCCAACAGTCTATGGCCGAAAGGCAGGGTACACCCTGGACAGATCGCTGTTCCATCACCGGGCCTACAGTACACAGTCATGCAATTCACAAAAAATATTTTTGATACTAGAAATGCATTTTAATACTTTAGACCGTGTTGGATTGGGTTCAAAAGAATTTATTCTTAATCTTGAGTACAGATTCTTGAAATAAGAATAAATACCCAGCCCTGCTTCCAAATACAACCTCTGTTAGCCTGAACTTTATTCACTGTTGTTGTACTGTAACCACATGTACATTTCCGGCTAGTTTTCCTGCTGAGGATGCTCTATCAAAGGATGAAATACTAAGATGAGGTTACAATGACCCAGGAGGATTGTGCAAAAAAGTATAGTGAAGGGCACTGGTTTCTAGAATAAAACACATTTAAAAAGGGAGATAAGACTCCAGTGTTGATAATAATATCATGTGCAGTCTTAAATGCTCAAATAGACAGCTGATATTCCAGAAGCTGTAAGTGGAAAATCTTAACAATTAACAATTATGTCAAAAACATTTCCCCTCACCCATGCTACATCTATCTTTAAATATTATTAGTAGTGTAGACATATGAAAATACAGATTAACAACTTGTAAAAAAGAAAATAAATGTGACAGTTACAAATAATGAACTAAGATTATTTGAAAACATACCCTATCAAAACCATCTCCTATTACATGAAGCTGATAACCAAGTAGATATATAAAAATTGTTTTTGTACAAAAAGGTGTATATTTGTAATCTTCTCACATTCTTTTCTTCATTTTTTTGTACAAAATAAAAAAATGAAGATTATTGGTTTGATTACAGCTTTCCCTAGTCACATGCCCATGTGCTCCATGGTAAGGTAGCTAAACCCAAGCTGCCTACCGATCTGCATACACTTGTTTACTGTATGAATGTTTGCAGGTTAGTGAGTGTGATGAATGTGGCTACAGTAGAAAGCACTTTGAAAGGTGGCTGTGATTAGAAGAGTGCTATACTTAATCCCATTTGATAGTTAGACAGACAGACAGACAGAGCGAATTGGAGAAATCCTGCAAATTTCACACAGAATGTTGATTACTTGTGTGACTTGCAGTTTTCACTTGAGTTCTAAGGGTAAGATGTGTGTGGAAGAATTATTTGGACGAACTCTAGTATTTGATCCTCCTGCAGACTGTAAATTTAGATTCAGTGTTTTAAATACAATAAAGGATGTTGTGCAGCCTCCACAGCATGTTACTATGTGCTTCAGATTCTGCTTAATCAATGTGTGTCTCAGACAAACACTGGAGGACCATCCAGTATTTCTGCTCACGCTGCATCCACAAACCATGTGCCTTAAAAAAACCACACATTTTTCCTTTGTTCTTAAAACTACCCTTTATAGAGTCACACATGACTCTCTTCCTCCACCCCTCACACCTACCCATGTCACTTAGCCTGTTGAGGGCTGATGTGTTAACCACACATTTCTTTCAAATACAAAAGGTACCAACATGTTGTTTTGTTCACTGACCGATGTGACCACAATCTCTGCAGACTATGTGCTGCAGTCTGTCAGTCAATGGAAAGTGGTTTTGTTCTTTGCATCAATCAACTGTTCTGGGCTGCTGATGGTTGAGTGGCAAGGCGTAGATGGCATTTACCATGCTGGATTAGCTCCCCACTGTGACATTTACCAACACCTTGGATATACAGGAGCACTGCCAGGTTTTCTCTGATAGATGCTATAGGACACAAAGGTGGCTGGTTTAGAAAAATAAGTAAATTCTGGATATTCTTAAGTAGATGGAAGTCTTGTATTGCACATCAAAAAAGGGAAAGAGATTATACCAACATAACAACTGTCTTTTTCATGGTGGCTGACTTCTTACTCGAATCATTAATAAATCTGTCCCAACTTAGCATTTCTGCCTTGCCTCTATTGTGCATGACGAGGCATGACATAAAATGAATAATGTTCCAGTTTGTCTTTTAATCCATCTGACCACGTAGAAAAGACGTGAGGGTAAAAGTTTAGAAGTCATATGGAATTTGTTGAAGTGAAATACGCAGAATTACCTTAAGACTCAGTTATCAGAATACAGATAAATGAGTTTGTCTAACATCAATGGCATTTGTTTAATCTTCTCCATGAAAATACAATGATCCTTTTTGTGATTTGATTTATAATACTGTAAAAACTTTAATATCTAAAGGGTAGAGGTAAACAATGTGGTGGCTAAACATATGCAGCACCCCTCGGCTCTTTATGTTCTTCTCTGTATTTGCATCCTTACCCATTTGAGCATTCATGCAGTACAGTAGAGCTGGAGTGATAGAGCTATGGAGAGAACCTGGTCTTAATGGACCCCCAAAACTATATTTCATTCCCCTTAAACTGCAAATGTTCTGAAGATCCCCTTTCTTTGGCTATGAAGAGACTGAAGAGAGAATATAAACAGCAGAGGAATATGTACAGTGGGTTGCACACCAGGCTAAAGGCTTATTCATACAAAGGCCTGCTCGGTCTCTTCCTGTATGAGGTCATTGACCAAAAAAAGTCTACGAGTTTCAACCAAGGCTTGCCTCACATAAGATGGACATTTACGGGGCAAGCTACGTAAAGAGGCTTATTTGGAAAAACAAACATTCCAGATCCTGCAGAGGAGCTGGTGGGCCACAATTTGTTCTGGAATGTCTGTACTAAAGCTGCATAGAAGATTAAAGGTGGAGGTTTGTCACTGTACAGTCACAGATCACAAAAACTGTCTGAACCTCTTGCCTCCCTGTTTCAAGTGTATGGCTATTAAGTTTAGGCTATTTAAACTGTGTTGTAAATGGCCTGTACTTATATAGGGCTTTTTCAAGTCAGGAGACTTGACCAAAGCACTTTACACTACATTCAGTCATTCACCCATTCACGCACACACACACGAATGGCGGCAAGCTACATTGTAGCAACAGCTGCCCTGGGGCTCACTGACAGAAGCGGGGCTGCCGTACACTGGTGCCACCGGGCCCTCTGACCACCATCAGTAGACAATGCAGCTGAAGTGTCTTGCCCAAGGACACAACGACACTGAAAGACGGAGCCAGGGCTTGAACCGTCAGTCCTTCGATTTCAGGGCAAACTCTTACATCCGACGCCACTGTTGCCATAAACAGACCATGATAAGCTATAATAATAGCTCCCAGCATGTACTACCACTGCCATAAGGATGCCTTGCAGCTCTGACATTAGCCCAGAGCTTTAAAAGGGGAGGGGGGCTCTATACCCTTCTTACTTAGCTTGCCCACTGCTTTGAAGACAACTATAGAAGAAGCTCAAGGTGTTTGGAAACAGGTGCAAAGAACCCTAGTGTGCTGCATCCTTGCTAGCTGAAGCTGCATGGTTTTCACTTACTCATTATTCCTTCAAAGAAGAAGCTGTTTTAGGCTTGGACAGACCGTCTGGAGAGTTAAGAAATTGCTCCTGATCAAAGACGCTTTGCTTAATCCTAAGCGAGCAGAGGAGATCCATGAGGCTTATTGGAGAAGTAATATTCCTCTGCTTCCCTGAGCTGAATTAACTGCAGAATCTGGTTGTTAAAAGGGAAAAAATGACTGGTAACCAATGACCATTTTCTTTAATTGAGGGTGTAGCCACTCCACAGGCATTGCTGAGAACGGCAACAGCCTCCCTTCGACAAAAGAAATTTAAAAGACCTCAGGACCGGACAGCATCCCCCCCGAAGGCTGCTGAGGACCCGTGCAGATGAGCTCTGCACAGGTCCTCAGCTACATCTACAACTTGAGCCTCAGCCTCGGGATGGTACCCAATCTCTGGAAGACCTCCTGTGTGGTACCGGTACCCAAAGCGCTGCACACCAAGGCACCGGCCCACTTTAGAACAGTCCACCTGACCTCCCACCTGATGAAGACCATGGAGCACCTAATCCTAGCACACCTACACTCCTGCAGTTTGCTTAGCCGCCCAACATCGGAGTGGAGGATGCCTTCATCTACCTTCTGCAGCAGGCACTCACCCACCTGGAGACCACTGGGAGCGCTGTGAGGGTCAGGTTCTTTGACTTTTCCAGTGCTTTCAACACCATCAGACCGGTGCTGCTGAAGGGGAAGCTGGATGATGCTGTAGTGGACAAACATCTTGCTGCCTGGACCACCAACTATCTCATCGACTGCCCTCAGCACATGTGGCTGCACGGCTGTCAGTCAGAGGTGGCAGTCTGCAGCACAGGGGCCCCCCAGGGCACCGTTCTGTCCCTGTTTCTTTTCACCCTCTAGACTTCGGACTTCACGTACAACACGGACAGCTGCCATCTCCAGAAGTTTTCAGATGACGCGGCCATTGTGGGCTTTGTTTCTGAGGGGAACAGGCTGGATTACCGGTCGGTCATCATGAACTTTGTGGACTGGTGTGAGAAGAACGACCTGTGTCTTAACACCAGTAAGACCAAGGGGATAATGATTGACTTCAGAAGAAGAAGATGGAAAACTGTGGAGAGTTTCAAATACCTGGGTGTTCATGTCAATAACAAACTGGACTGGACTCATAACACCAACGCCCTGTACAAGAAGGGCCAGAGCAGCCTCCACCCCCTGAGGAGGCTGAGGTCCTTTGGACTGAGCAGGCCCCTTCTTTTGACTATTGAGCCAAAGGAACAAGTGAATTTCTCCACTGTGAGATGAATAAAGTCTATCTTATCTTATCTTATATCATCTTATCTTATAAGTGGAAACATCAGTCTATTTCTAATTCACTACCTGGGCAGGTGATAATCAGAAGTAGACTTAAATACTGATCATTGCTCTAAAATGAGACTTGCTTTGAAATTCCATGCTGAATTCTTTTTATTCTGAATTGCTGATTTAAATTTAGTTCAATTCAGATTATTTATAAATCGCCAATTCGCAACAAATTAAATTTCAAGGCATGTAAAAAGGACAGTTAAATACGATCAAAGTTTTATATCTAAGGAATCCCAGATGCATTGAAAGTTGATCTAAAAGTTGAAATTAAGGGCCTATTGGATGATACAAAATTACAAACAGAAGTAGTTTTGGTGCTTTCCAATGAAATGAAATGTCTTTTATGGAGGGAAGAGGAGCCCCGATGATCTTCTCTGAAGTTCTCACTTCTCTTCTTACCTTCTTCCAGTCTGCTATGCTGCAACCCCCACACCATACAGTGAGACTCTCACCTCTCTATGAAAAAAGAAAAACTCTGAAACTCTCGAAGTCAAATTGGAAGGAGTCAAAGGGAAATTGTTAAATTTTTTGTGTAACACAGAGACAGAAGTGAAAAAAATCTGCAAAGATCTGCCCGCGCTGCATAGTCGGAGCATCTCTATATGCAGTCATTGTGACATGGAAAAAAATTGGATTGGATATTAGAAAAATATATTCAACTGGTGTTTTCAGGCCAGTAACCTTTCATTTTACAGTGGATAACTATTTTCCATGTTTTAGTTTCACAACCCAGGTTTGAATGTTTGCAAATATTTTGTCAGCACTATGCTAATAAATCAGGGAACCCAAAATCCTTTTTTCTACCTAGCTCTCAAGATGCTGCTCAAAACGCTTATAAAAAATGTATGAGCTTTTGTCATTTTTTAACACTTTGTGGTATTTTTGTCCCTGTACCTTTTCATACAAATCAAAATTATTGACTATTTTATGTGTGTAAAACTTATTATGAATTTCTATGCCTTATTGTTTTTGAGCTGAAAGCCACATTCTGGCACATCTTAAAGTGAATGATCTGTGACAGTGAATCAAAACAATGAGCTGCAGGAACAGTAAAATCAGGCAGAAATAGAGTAAGGGCTTTTTAGATGCCTTTAGTTAGGTAACATCTTACATTTTATAAGGGATAATTAAAAGAAAAAAAAAATCCCTTGTACTCAGTGCCCTTCATAACATTCTGTAAAATGTTGTCATGTTTTAGACACATATTAAAGCAAGTATTTGTATACATTAAAGGTATAGTGGAGGATTTTAGCGAATTATTGAATAGACCTGACCTCTCTACTTAAAAAAAATGCACATGCACAACACTGTACCCACTCCCGAGAAGGAACGCCTATTAAATGCATGAGAGAGCATGCACAAGTTCATTTCTGCTTGAGGAGGTGCTGGAATGCACTAATAAGATGGTTGCCTGGATGGATCTCATCTAACCCATACTTATATATAAAGTGTCCCCGCAACTAAGACTACTGGTACATAAAAAAAAATCATGACATGCTTGTATGTGCGCGTTGCAATGCAAATTTGGACATGTTTGCGGGGGGAAATTATGATCTGTGGCTACCGTATAACTACTAACGATGCAAATTACAAAATAAGTAAACTTATCCTCCCTCGAAAGTTACAATATGGAGGTAGTAGTGGATTTCTCCAAATAGCATGCCAAACTTTAGCCGTCGAGTAGTAACTTTGCAACTGAGGCATCAGTGGGAAGCCCAAACTGTTCTTTAAGTGTACGCCATCATGTGAAAGAATCTCTTGTTTCTCTCTTCTGAGGCCTTTCTCTTCTTCTCATATACGTTGTAGACGACCCTCAGCCATTTTCAAAGAACCGCGGTAAGAAAGGTGAGCTTCAATGACTGTCTAAAACCATAGCCTACCATAGATATATGCCTGAAAGTGTGAATGCGTAGCAAAAGATAGCTAATTGGGGGCAAGCACGTAGGATGGCCTTGCGTAAAAATATCACCAGAATGATTAACTGTTAGGAGGACCACTTACTTAGATGATCCACCCGGAAAAAGCAAATCCTCCACTATACCTTAAAAGTCTATACCAATATATATTGTCCTAGGGCTGGGCGATAATTCAATAACAATATATATCGATTGATAGACATGTGGCGCAATAGAAAAAAACAGAGTCGATAAAAGTTCGATAAAGAAACGCAGTTTTCCTTCCTTCTCATTGTAGCCTATCATGTA
>NW_015151366.1:134043-139006 GCF_000732505.1 Cyprinodon variegatus
TACATGATAGGCTACAATGAGAAGGAAGGAAAACTGCGTTTCTTTATCGAACTTTTATCGACTCTGTTTTTTTCTATTGCGCCACATGTCTATCAATCGATATATATTGTTATTGAATTATCGCCCAGCCCTATATTGTCCTCCTATGACCATAGACTTATCCAGTCCTCCCGAAAAATTATGATGGTCCGGGAATGGTTTTAGCTTTTTCAGTATTTTTTACGGGGCTGGCCACATACTAGGAATTAACAAGTAGCACTAAACAAAAACTTACATTATTGCATAGCCCACATAGACAGGTGATGATATTAGCTTATAATACGGTAACCCAAATTCTGTGTCTCAGAAAATAAAAAAAGAAATCAAATAGAAGCTGCATTTTAAATGGAAATAACAGGCTTCTGAAAAGTATGTAATTTTTGTCTCCTCTGTGTCATAATTAGTTTTTTTGGCCCCCATAGAAAACCCAGGAGACCAATATGAATTCAATTTATTATATTTGGAAAGGATTGAGTCAGGGAGAAGGTGCAATAGGCAACAGCAGTCAGGAAGATAGTCACTGTAACGAGAGGAAAGAAGTTAGTGTAAAGTAATGATTTCCAGAGGAGATGAGAAAACTGATTTATTAGCTTATTGTTAGTGAAATTAGTTGAGTCATATTAACTAATTTCTCTTCCTCTTCCGGATTCAACTCATTTAGTCTGGAAGAGTTAAGGAGAACCTGGAGGGACTGTCTGAAGTTCAGCTTCTGCTGGCATCTCAAAGCAATTACTGATTTCTGCAAAGCTGTAAATTTCCATCCTCTCCCATAATTCTGTAGCCTACTGGCCCAGATTTACCCTCTATTGACACAGACTCCTTTCTCAGGACGGTCAAAAACAGAGGCTTTTATAGTCAATGTGATAATTCCACAGATCCCGTCCATCAGATTTACAGACAGTGTTTGTGATAGAGCAAAATGAGTCAATTTAAAACAACCAGATGAGCCATACAGGAAGTCAGACACAGGAAGATAAAAGCAGGGCTGCCAACTTTTCACCAAACCTTGGAGTGAGATTTTGAAAGAATTTGGACATACAACCCTTGTCATGGTTAGATGAGGATAGGTGAAGCTATAGGTTGTATGTTTTCAGAAGTTTTAACTGACACAAAGTTGTAAAATGTTGATTTTTTTTTATAGCACAGTAAATGTTACTGAGTAACAATAAGTGATCTGTAGTTCCGTAAAAATTAAAAAAATATCCACTGGACTTGGTTTTCAAGATTTAAAGACGTTTCGCCACCTCTCCAGGAAGCTTTCTCAATTCAAATGTCTGGTAAATAAGACTCAAACTCACTGCGGATCCTGTCAGTATTTCTATCTCTACATTTTAAAAAACAACACGACTTTCCCCCTTGCAGTTACAATGTCTTAGACTTACAGTAAAGTTACTCTGCTGCTGAAGTGTGTTTGGACATTGTTCAATCAGTAGTGCGCCCTTTGCTGCACTTCCAGTTTTGTCACTACAGGACTTTGTGTCTGATGAAGAAGTTATTTTTCTTCAATTGTTTTTTGTAAAACTGATTCCTGGAGTAGTTACACTGTGCAAGCTGAAGCCTGTTTCCTTGTCTGGCCCAACATTTGGCCTCACATTTGGCGAGCTCTGTCATAATTCCCTGCTCTGTGATATTTGTCACAGCTCGACTAAAACCAAAACCCCTGAAGTTTTTTATTGGTTTTTACATTTAGAGGTAAATCCAATGTTTTTCATGCTGTACCCAACAAACTAATCACATGATTTCCCAGATAACGTATTATTTCAAGGTCTGGATAGAATAATGACAATTAGACTTATGTGCTGGTGGTCAGAGCCAGGCTGTTAGGGTAGACTGAAAATGCCAAACAGGATAGTCTGATCACAAGATAAAGACTGCGGCTATAAAAATAAAACTGCACTCACAAATCTGGCTTTAATTTTATTATGTGTCAGCTTTTACATTTTCATAAACCCATGTCGGTAATTGCAAACATTCTTTTTGTAGCTTAGCATGACTGCTAAGTTGTACAAGCTAAAACTTATAATTATGATCAGATGTTATAATATTGAATACAATTTTTAATACTTAAATTAAAGGTATAGTGAAGGATTGTGACAATTTTTTGAAAAGCATATTAAACGTGTGCAAGAGCATGCACGAGCCCATTTCTCCTCGTGCATGCTCTGTTTAAAAGTGGCTGTTTGCATCGCTCATACAAGCTTACTTTCCAAAAGAAGATTAAAAAAAATTTCTACTATATCAGACTCACCACCGGTAAATTAAAATGGGGACGAGCACTTAGGATAGCCTTATGTATCACCAGAATGATTGACATTTAAGAGGACCACCCGGAAAAAGATCATCCTCAACTGCACCTTTAATTTACTGTGTCCTAATCCTTATTTCAGTTTTTTAATTATTACCTAATCTGCACTTCAAATTTGGTTTCTATACAGCAGCATCAATTGTAAATACTTAGCCTAACCAAGAGCGATCTTCCCCATACATGGATCACAACCACAATTAATCATTGCTATGTCCAGAAAATGTGCAAAAGATTAAAAGCAGCAGATTGCATGCTGACCATTGCCAACCAAGCAACCTTGTCCCAATTTTTAGCAACCTCTCTTCAAAAAAGCTAATAGCAACGAATCTAACAACTTTTTTTTTCTGTGATGTTGGAAAGTTTGGCGAACTGTGAAACCTGCAATTAATTGATAAATGTTGCTGCTTGTGTAACTTTTTACCTTTTGTGTAAGTGATTAGGAAACAGTGGTAAACAAACTATGGTAAACTGCTAATGTTGCTAGTGCTGCTTACACATGGATGCACATACACCCAAATCTAGTTCTCCCACATCCTCTCCTGAGAAAAAAATGTATAAAAAGGAGTCTGAATTATTTTAAAGTTCATTTTAGAAGGATTAATGAATACTTGAAGCTAGTTTATAGAGTTTAGTTTTTAGGTTTTAATCACTTTCTAGCTTGCCAATTTTGATATTTTTCTCTTCCAAGGGTGGGATCAAAGTATGAGCTAATAAACAAAGATGATGATGACATTATCTAGTGACTTCTAGTATACAGGTAGCTAAGAGTAATTTCCCTTTATGAAGAGTTTGCTTTAGTGCTTGTGCTTCTGGGATCTTAAGACTTAGTAAAAGATAAATGGGGTTCCAAGCCATGTAAATGTCTTCGAATTATTAGCATTATCAAATGATTATTTTCATTAATTATAAATAATATATATCTAAAAGATAATAAGATTAAAAATACTAAACATTATTTATAGTGCAATTTGCATAGTTATCTCAATGTTCTACAAACAAAAGTAAAAAATTTTTTTTTAAAGATTTACATTAGAGTTGAATACAAAAGTTGCAATCAGCATTACAGATGATTAAGGTTTAAACAACTTGGTTTACCTCCACAACTCTTCTCAGCAGTTACTTACTGAATAAGCCACAAACCAATGTAGGCCTTCAATAATTTATTAAGCCATGCTCGGTGTGGAGCCTGTTGAAGAATATTGAGGGAGAAAAAAAATTTCCTCTGGGCACAAGTTAGAGGTGCTCACTTGTAAATCAATGTTCATGCCCTGTAATGGTTGTTGTCCAGTGGCTGCCAATATTCTATTTTGTATTTATATACATGCTATATTATTTAAGCTCAGTATTTCGCAATTTGGTTTACCTACATAAGTAACAACTCCCCCTGCATTACCCTACAGACATCTGTTTCCTCACTACTATCGTTATTTCTGTTCATATGTTTACATGTGCGCACTCTCTTTCCTCGTCTGTTATTGTACCAGTGCTCACTGTGTGGCTACAAGGGCCAGCAACAAATTGCATGCAAGATTGCTCCTGACTACTGTATAATTAAAGGAGCAAAATAGTTAAAGGAGCAAAAACTGGGTTCCTGGTTTGAGAAATCAATTTATGTTTGTTAACGGGGTTTCACCTGTTGCCTACTGAAATGCACAGAAAAATCTCTTTACTCCTTCTTTGAGTATCTGCCCTCTTGGTGCAAACAAGTTTGCACTTGTTTTATGTAGTGAGACAAAATGTTATTTAGTCAAACAATGGTTGTGCAAGTTCTCATTTTTGAAATATAATTTAAGTATTTAATATTCATCAAAAGTACACTTCAATTATGATAGACAAAATGAGAGAGAAAAAAACAGGAAATCAAATAGTAAGATTTTTAAAGAATTTATTTCCCCATTATTTTTAGATTTTTCTGAACTGCTCCAGTGCAGCAGAGCAGTTGGCCTAAACACAGGTTAGCAGATAGACATAGCTGACTAAGGTATCACTTTAATTTGTCGAGCTTTATGACAGCTGCTGTCATTACCTGATCCGTCCCGGAAGCACGATCCGTTCTGCACATGCTCCATCAGCTGATTTGTGCATGCGCATCCAGTTACACATCCACGGTTTTGTTTTGTTAAAAATACCCAAATGACATTTTCCCTCCCCCAAAATGGTAAATGTACTAAAATATAATGTGTTAAAGGTTAATAATGTATTTTCTGACAAAAAAAAAAAGATGCCTTAAAATCCTTTCTGTTTTATCACACCTCTCTTCCCGATTTGCACCGGAAATGGGATCCTACGCTACTTCCGGTGGCTAACTCTTTCGGCTTTTGATTTAAACATAAATCTAGTCTTTTTGAGTTTTATGTTTTCTTTTTGTCTTAACCTTATGGTATATAGTGCATAGTCTAAAAAAAGAAACAACTAAAATACAGATAAACATGGTTTAATCATATTTTGCCGGACTGCTCTGAGCATGTCCGATGGTAACATCAGAGAAGCAGTTACGAAGTAAATGTAAAAAGCATAAACATTGTTTCACAAAAGTCATAAAACATTTTTTACACATTTGTAATACTATTCTTTAATGAGTTAAGGATAGAAATAAGTAGTTTTAGTACCATTATTACA
>NW_015151366.1:139519-183673 GCF_000732505.1 Cyprinodon variegatus
TACCTTAGGAGGTGTCTTCCATTTTGACCTTGGGACTTCCAGCTCATACTCATGGCAGATGTTCCACAGGTGACCGTGGGTTTGATTCCCGGCATGGACATCCAGGTGGACCCTTAGGCAAGGTCCTTTGTGCTTAGTGGCCTACCTCAGGCATGAGTGAAGCCGCAAATACAAGAGCCATACCGGCTCGGACGTCGCCCAGGTTAACAAGGTCTGCGTCAGTTGCTAGGGAACCAGGGCAACTTGATGACAAATTGGCTACTGGAACAAGACATAGATGGACTAGAGCAGAAAACTTGGAACTGATGAAATGCTACTATACAAGCGTCCCCAGTGAGAGAGGTTACATACAGAGACTATAGGAATTATGGCAGCTCCAACAACCATCATCGACATTGACGAGCTGTCCATTCCGCATGCGCAGAATGCGGCATGCGCGGAATGGACAGCTCCTACTGCTCTCCCAGTTGCTGCTTGGTCTTTATGGGTTTTTCGGGGGGTTTCAAAAATGGCTGCCAATAATCACTTTGGTTTTGTGGCTAGGCCAAATTTGTACCCGGATTGCCTGCGTCGACGACTAAGGCCTACGTACATGGATCGTGCACGCTAACCACTGCACCACCTGCACGCCCTGGTCTTCATTTCGAAAACGAACACACTTTAGAGGTTTCCCTTTCAGAGAAATACAGTTTTCATTATGTGTTTCGGATATATGCACCTGCAATATGTGATCTGTTAACTATTTCTTGCAACAGGAAGAAGCAAGGAAACAGTAGTTAAATTCTTTAGGACAGTATGTCTTTAATTTAATTTTTTTTTATTCTTTTCAATAATATATACTCACAATTTCGACATCAAACTCTGCTGGATTTTAATACCTTTACTACAATCATACACTTCATGACACGTAATCAGTAAAATTTTAATGCTTTTGATGGGACCAATTCCAGTGTTCACCTTACAATGTGCAATAATTTGAATACACTATATTCAAAACTAAACAAAAGTTTGCATTTTCTCTCAGGTCTAATGAGGTTTCTATTGTTTCAGTTCTATTGTTTCAGTTCAACTAAATTCAGAACTAAATTCCACTTTACACATCATCACAACAAGAGCTTTGAGAACTTTTTGCCTGAAGGAATGGGTAAATGTGCTGAGGGAGTTATCATCAATCACGCAGGAAAAGCTAATTGCTTTGATTAATCAGAAGCCAGTTTAACATATTTTATCAGTCTGACTGAAGAGTGGCACAACCAAAACAGACTGTTGCGCTCGCTCTCTTTTGTCAATCATCTGTCTGTGTGTTTTCCTTATGTACCCATGGATTGTGCCTGCACTCCTGTCTAGACGCACAAAAGAAATATTTTAAGTTGCTGCCATTGCCCTGCCTGCTTCAGTGGAGTAACCCTGATGTTCTACCAGCAGCACATTCACCATATTAGAGCTGTATATTTGCAGAGGAGGTTGTGTGACAGATGGTGAAGCCACATGTCAGTAGATGTCTGTGCATGTGTGTATGTGTAGAGGGAGGGAGGGAGGGATGTAGAAAGAGACAGCAAAAGACTGACTTGCTGACTTTTTTCCGACCAGCCTAAGGCTAAATCCTTCACTAAGCTTGCAACTGATACAAAAACATTTGAAAGCTGATTTTCTTTTCTATGCTGATTTACTGAAAACCAAATATAAGAGCTAAATGTTGCAATTCATTTGTCTGTTTAGTTTTTATGAATAAACCATGCTAGAATATTTTGTTTTATTTGAATGGTATAGGGCTATCTGACAAGCTGGTGGATAATAAGTGTGCAGATTATGCTTCAGAGCCAGCTGTGCACAAGGCATGAATGTACATCTCAGGTGATTATAGTGAATCAATGTTGGTTAGCTACAGGATTAGTTATGTTTGCACAAGCCATAGGAAAATATTTAGATTTACTGTATTTTTTTTCTTCATTTGAATTTCAAATAATAATACATTTAAGACACATTTTCCCTTTGACTAAACATTGTCTTAATCTGATAGAAATTGTTAATTAATGATGACATTATTAGACTAAACCTGCCACATATAGATAGAAACAAAAAAAGTGGAAGAAATAACAAATATAAAATGCTTCACATGCAATATTGTTTATTTTTTAGGCTGTAAATGTCTTAGAAATAGTTTCAGTCATGCCTATTATTATATAGCATGTAGATAGGACCCTATTTGTGGGGAGGCTAAGCCCCTGGTAAGATGCTTTAGTGCAGGCACAAAAACACCTAAGTTTAAGGGCCCTAATCAGCATTTACATGCAAAATGTGTGTCCTTGTAGTTTTCTTTGGTTATAAAACAGTCGTGTTCTAGTTTATGTATTAGGCCTTTTGTAAATACATTGTAAAATAGTCAATTTCAAGACACAAGTGTCAAAATAGCTCTGTCTCTACAATAAATTGCTTTTACAATTTTTTCATTCTTATTTTGAAACAACAGACCATCATAAATTGTGATTTTGGTAGGTAGCCATAAATGTGTTTTGGAAAGTAATTAACTTTATTCAACCCTAAGCAATACAGTTTCAGTAATAAAGTTCGCTCTAAGTATAACAATATGATAACAAAGAACTTACTGACTTCCATCTATTAATTAAATGAAGAAAATAGGACAATGAAAACAGAACATTTTGAGTGGGAGTGATAAAGACTGTTTCAAGCATTTTGTTATTATATTAATTTGAAACTACATCCTGTATTTACAGAATGTTACAGCCAGGTTCTGTATAGATTAATTTGAGTATATTATTCAGGAGATGAAATTAAGTAATTTATAGGAAGGCATATGTGAGAAGAACTATGTCAAGTGCACAAGTGATAGCCAGGTGTTTCGCTGAAAAGTTAATGTCTTATACATTCCTAAGATATTTCATACATTTAGTTTTTCACCAAAGGGCAACATTCATTAATGGTTGTACGTAGAATCTATAGAACCCAGGCTATTGATGTCCTCACTAAGGTTTGTAAAGTTATACAGTGTGGTTTAATGTTACAACAGTTTTAAATAATATGACTGACTGTGGAGAAAGATTATTGCTTCTTGACACACATTCAGCAGCTTTTAACACTCAAAGAGCCACTCGACCCACTTTTCATGGAAAATAAAACATAGGGAGCTGCAAATTCTTTTCTGACATTCAAAATAAAGATAACAGTAATATTTTTTAACTTTTATGTTTTGTATAAATAACTGTAGTGCATTGTTTATGAAATTCCTGAAAATCATAGAAAATGAGATTTTGTCAAGCAGTAAGACAGAGGGAACAACAAAGGCATGCAGTGCATTCCAGAGGTAAGAAAGTACAGTGGGTTGGGTACATGAGCAGTTAGAAAAAAAAAAAAAAAAGCTGACAGCAGGTTGCAACAAGCTGTAGGACCAGCAACGGCTGTTGCTAATAGGACTGCTCTGTATAGGTTTTTCAGAATATTTAGTACTTAAAGTAATTTGGTCTCATGACGGTTAGATTGTTTCACATTGATACAGTGATTGTAGTATTGTATTGAACTAGCCAGAAATTAGTTGAAAAATACCTTACCCAATCCGTGGTCAACCTGCAGGCTCTCTTGAGTTTCAGCTCTTTCTGTGTTTGGCCCACGTTAGTAGTCTCCTTAAACTCACTCTTGATCATATCAGCCGAGTCCTTGTATGATGTGTTAAACCCACTGCCACCAGCAGAGCAGCTCTTGGGTTAGTAACAGTAGCATTAATGCTGAACAGGTTACTAGTGTTGAACCCCCCCCCCAAAAAATAGGCTTAAATGTCCATGCCTGTCAGGTCTGAAATTTGTAAAGTCAATAATTTTCCAATGGACACTTAGACCAGAGATGGGAAATGTGGAGTCAACAAGTCACCAACATGTCATGTATTTGTTCTACCCTGCCACTGAAGCAGGTGAGTCCAATCTTCACCATGAATCAACCTGTGCAGATTGGACTCCCCTGGTTAATTGGCTGGTTAGATTAAATACATGACATGGAGATGACTTGTATACTCCACATTTCCTATCTCTGACTCAGACGCACATACAGCGGCATAATTGGTAATAACACATTAAGGAAGTGATAGCCTGGCCTTTTATATATACAGTCCTTCATAAATTGTATTTAAATTCATATTAAATATTTTTTAAAAGAAAACATACATATAGAGATGAATATCTTTCAAAGATAAAATAATTCAAACCCCTTTCCATACCTCTTTTTTTCACAAGGGTACACACCAGAATTTGTGAATGCACGTTCATGTAGAGGCAGCAACATTATCTGTTTGCAATGATTCGTTTATAATAGTTAAAAAGTTACATGCACAGAGAAAATTACCTACTGCCTGCAGGTCAGTCCCCGATTGTTGGAATGAACCATTTTGGTGGATTAGAGATGGTGATGATCAAAGCGAGGCACACTAATAATAGAACCACATGATGCTCTGTGGAGAGCGCACTCTTGTGGGCTTTTCTGATTTACCTGTAAACTGAAGCCCAACAAAAACAGATTTCTGGGTGATGACTCCTTTAGCAATATATACTATTCCTTTATTTCTCTTTAATAAACATTTGAAAACATGAGCTGGAAATTGATTCTGTAGCAGTTATAAAAAATGTAAACCCAAAGATGTCATCAAAAATCTGTCAGGGTTTTATCTAAAGCTCGGACCCACATGCAGAGAAACTAATTCAGAGAGACCAGGGGAAAAGGTTTAACAGGTTTTATTGAAGAAATAAAGCACGGTGCAGTGTTGCTCTGAACTCTGCTCAGCCGGAACTGGAAGCTGAGGGGAAGACAACGATTAGTTCAGGCTCAGTGGGAAATTTCATTTGTGCATTTGGAGAAGAGGATCTGGTTGTTGACTCACGTTTCCAGAGAAGTTATAGAATCTTTCACTCCAATCTGTGTGCTGTTTTCCAGTGTTAGTCTGATTCGGTGGAGGGCGGAACAGGGTTTACCCAGAACTAGGTGGGTTGTAGGTGTAAGGAGAAACTGACTACCACTCAAATTTCCTGCGGTACTTGGACGGGTCGTAGTGGAGATGATTCCCTTGCTCAGAGAGTAAACTCAACGTCCTCTCAGGGAAAGTGGATCCAAACCTCCTGTCTGAATCCCCAGCTCAGTTTAAGGCTCAGTTGATCCCTCCAGGGAGTGAAGGTCCGAAATGTCCAGTTTGCAGGATGACTTCCTGCCGAGAGGCAAAGACAAAAAACAAAGTTAAAACTCAGGTGGACAAGAACTCAGTCTTACTCAGCAAAAACTCAGCTTGGCTAGAGTACCCAAAACTGGCAAACACTCTGGCATCAAGGTAGTGGCAATCAGCAGCTTAAGAGCACTCCGTTAACGAGGTAACCATCAGCAGGTGTGTGAGGAGGCGGACCAGAACCAGGCGCCTCCTGTTGGTGGAAGGGAGACAAAAACAATCACACAGACTGGAGCCCTGACAAAACCTTTGCTTAAGCACCTTACTTTATAACTAAAAAAAAAAAGTATATATATTAATTTGGGACAAATATTTCATAGACAAAAAACATAAAATACTTGTTTATATAAACTCAGCAGCTGTTTTGTTGATTTAAAAAAAAGCCATGAACAAGATTTAATTGACTCTATATCATGTTGTATTGACTCAGTAATCCTAATAACAGGTTTTAGCCTTTAACAGATTTTAGTTTTAACTTAAGTACTTTAACCTATTTAAGCACAATTTGCAAACATATTTTTACCCACTAAAACATATGTTACACTGTTATGCACATTGGATGCACATTGATAAACAAGCACAGAAACCCACTAAAGCACTGGTGTTTAAGCAGCATTCAAAATTTCAAACACATGTGACTTATGATTCAACAGCCCTCCTTCCTGAGGCGGAATGAGCCTGTCATGCAGGGTGTTAAGGAATATAACGAGGCGCTCAGTATTGTAGGGGGCCAACTGCATGAATATGACAGACTACGCAGTCATTGGAAATAGCAGCGCACATAGGTATGTTGGCCCCCTTCTGCCCTGGAACTGTAATAGTGGCCCTATGGCCAATGAGATACCTCCTATGTCACCTCTACAGAGGTGGAAGCTGACTTCATCAACATAAATTAAAACATGATGTGCCCAATTAGCTTTAAGCTCTATGATTGGCTAAAGAAAAAAGAAAGCAAAATCACAATTACATAAAAGTAACTGCAGTTGACAGTAACTGCATTATATGCCAGGGCATAAAAGTATAGTACTGCAAATTCTCCGTATATTGATCTGCTTCACAGCATCATGCTCACAGTATACTTTACTAAATACGCCCTGATCTACAACGCTGCTTCCTGGATTTCAAGCAGCCTAATGACATTATTTACCTGAACCAATGGCTGCCGCCTCCTCAGCATTCAAAGTTCTGTGTCTAAAACCACCAACCTGTAGCCTTTCAGTCCTATAAAGAATACATAAAATGTCGAAAGAATTGCATGATATACAGTATCTTACTACAGCTATATCTGCACATACTGTATAGCAACATTACCTGTTCTCCAGTCAAAAAACTTTCAATTGATCCAACCGTGTTTCTGTTGAGAAGAGGTTGGACTCTTTGTCTAGCCTCTTTAAGTGAAAGGCCATGATTTACTGTATCATCAAGCTACACCTCCAATTCACACACAGACTTCTCTTCCCCTGACTCCTTTTCCCCTGAGCCCTCTACCTCTAACTCTGACTCTCATCTGTCTAGACAATCCATGCTTGCAAAGAAGAAAACAAAACATATCACCTTCAAAGCCATACAGACTGATTGGAAATAAAAAAAGTTGTGTTAAGAAGTGTAAAACAGCTTCAGATATTTCATACCGATCAAAAAGTCTATGAGAGATGTGAAGATATGGTGTCTGTTTGGCTACCTTTGCTAAAGCAATGGAGTTTGGACTGCCTGAATGACATCTGTGTTAACTGTTTTCCAAAAGGGTGGGGAAAATGTGTCAAAGCAATGAGCAAGGGTGTCGTTTGCTCTGCTGAGATGGTGATGATGAAGACTGAGAGGTTGCCAGTTGCCAGAGGAGAGGAGAGGAGTTCAGATAAATCCCCTGCTTTCCACATTTGCTATTAGTGGCACTGTTGTTACAGAGTCATTAGAGTAAAGGCCAAGCAGTGGTGGATAGCTAACACGTCTTTGTACAGCGCCACAAGTAGCTGCCATCACAGGGGAGTAGGTTTTATCATAGCTAACCAGCTGCTGCCTGTCAATGAGGAAGGATTGTAAGTAGTACATTAAATATGGATCAACCCACATTTGGTCAATTTAATAGAAAAAAATAATTAATTGTATTAGATTCAAATGAAAAATCTTTTATTATATCTAAAGTTTAAGGACTGAAGTAATAAAACTGCGCTTTTGCCAGTTGCAAGCAAAAGATTTGTGAAGATTTGTCTGCATTGTAAAAAGCATACTTTCTAACTAAACTATAATTGTTGACCATAACTGCAAATAACATGTACGGTAGTAGCCATTTAAACTTTTTCCACTTTCCTTGATGGGCCCTTGGCTGGTCCTCTATAATTCCTTTTTAAACATCAATGTTTGTACTAAAATGTTCTTCCTGTCATAATTTCTGGACATTAAGATCTAAAGAGAAGCATCACCTCCTGGTCAGACCCTGTAATTCTGTGAAAGGGTGGAGTCAGAGTAAACAAATATGCAAGAGGGGGTCACTCCAGTGGCTGCTACTGTATTCCTGTTTGATGCAAGCCAACAGAATAAAGTTGTTGGTAGCCATACATTTAAAGGCTTGTGAAATTTTCAGATTGTAGAAAAGGTCATTTACTTGCTGCAAATTGTGGGAATGTTGGAATTGTATCCCTGTATGTGCTCCTCCACAGCTGTGAGGATTAAAGCTTATATCTGTTATGTGTTTGTTGTCCTGTAGATGTGGAACACACAAAGACATCTTATTCCTCTGGATACAGAAATGGTGGGTAACCCTTTGAAAGGGTGCCCAAGAAAGCTGCAGAGTAAAGGCAAATAACATAGTCTTTAGAAGATATGATGCAGTAATGGTCCCTTGACTCCCTTTTTCTTTCTTTATATATTTTCATTATTTGTGTCCAAGGGAGAGGCCACCTTAACTTTTAAATATTTTTTTTCCCTAAATAATGACTTGTCAAAATGGAAACTCATAAATCATAAAAGCTTAGGATGGCAAATGGCTCTGAAAGAGCACAGATTGCAGTTACTAATCAGTTCATATGGTAACTCAGGCATAGAAAATAACTATTGAAAGAGTCTCTAAATGATTTCCACATCAATAGTTGTTTTCTGATGATTTTATAAAAGTGCATTAAATTGATGAATAAATGAAAGAGAAAATGTTTCCCCAGGCAATTATAACATAGGTGCTTTCTTCTATTTTCCATTCTTCTTGTTTTTAAATAAATTTATTCTATCCAGTGGTCTTCATTTGGATTCAGTTATTTGGTTATAGTAAATCAGTAAAAGGTTTTTTTACAACTCAACTCAAAATCTTCATTTTAAAAGACAATAAATTGTGTTTATTTCTCTCCAGAAACAAAAAAAAAATGCAATAAAATCTTCAATTAGAATTTTAGAAAGCAATGCCATAATTTATGGGAAATTTGTCAAGCTATAACTTGGTTTGGATATGAGAAAAAAAAGGGCACTGCTAAGGCTAATGTTTAACTAGCAGTTGCATCAGTACTTAAAGAGGAAATAGATACATTTAAATAAACGTTAAAAATATAAAGTAGTCTGTGTTGGAGTTTGAGGTGCATTTGTGGCGATTTTTTTGTCATCCATATTTAAAAACAGTTGCATTTGTTCTCCGTTTAATGAGTCGATGGCAGCAGGGACTCAAAGTGGCCAAGTACATGCAAGATAGCACAGTTCCTTCAATTGATTTCACAAGATGTAAAATCATCATTCAAACTACCGACTTTTTTTTCTTCCAGTATTTAACGACAGTAGTGGCTCGTTTTTTTATGAACAGTAGGCTGACAGGAAAGGGGGATGAGAGAGGGGGAGAGAACCATAGGCCGGATTCAAATCCGCACCAAGGACTGAGGCCCCCATACATGGGTCGTGTGTGCTAACCACTACGCCACCAAAGCACGCCCAACTGTTGTTGTTTTTTTTTTTTTAACAGGAAATGACCCTGGAACCTTACAAAACATGGTAGGACAATAAACAATGATTAGAGATGACTGTAACATTACACTTACATTGCCACTAAAAATGTAATTTTCAAAATTTGAAGAAAAAGCTTTTGATGGCACTATAGCAATCAAATGTGTATCACATTAATGAACAATCTTCTTGCATATTCCCAATACAATTTTTCAACATTTCATCTGTTATCATAAACTCTAATCTTCAAGCTTAAAAGGACTTATATCCATCACCCTAATCTCCAGATCGCTCTACAACTTCTCTTTGAAATCGAGTTTTTATTCTGGGAACAGCTTGGTGTTCTGCTGTTGTACCATTCTATATGCTGCCTGGACAACTTGCAGCACATTCTCATCCCAACTCATCAAATATTTACTTGATCAAGCCCCCTGTGTGTCACATACTGATGCTGCGGGGGTACCCCTAGTGCTACGTATTGACAAACAGCGTGCATGACAGGTTGTACTGTAGACATGCAAGTGACCTGCGACAAAAAATGTGGCTTATTTCAGATTGTTCAGATTGAAGATTATGTAATATTTTGCAAGTTCCTTCCTCAACCTACCATACACCTAGCATGTCAGTGAATGATGAGAAGGGTAAACGCGTTGTGTCAGTATCTGACCCTCTGAGGGCGTTATTACTATGTGTCAATTTTTAATGAGCTGGGAGTGAGACTGCCTTTGCCTGGGATGCAGCATGAAGAACAGAGGAGAGCATGCTGGTCCTGATACTCTACAAACTTTGTATATCTGCATTGCTTTGCTCCTAGATCATTAACTTCCTCACTAACAGGGTCCAGGTGGTGACATTCCCATCTACCCATCTGATCCTCAACACTGGCATCCCACAGGGATTTGTTTTCAGGCCTTCCTTCTTCGCTTTCTTTACACGTTATTTTTCTGCATGGAGGATTCTCCTATGTCTTATATATCTGACCTTTCTGTAATATTTTTTTCCTTTTATGTTTGTGATGTAATATTCTACTTAATGTTGTGTTTTCATTAGCTTTTACTACAAAATCATCACAATTAAAAGAAATAAACACCTGAAAATGTCTGTTTTTAGTTAGTCTATATGTCGTTTGATACTTTGCTTACAGACTTACTGAAATTATTTAACTTTTAAATTCAAATTTAAATTACTCGATATCACTTTATGCAAAGAAACTACACAAAAAAGAGATGCTGACAACATGGCATAATAACCAAAGAGAAAACGTAATTATTAGAGCATTTCATACGTAATATGCTGTTTTAAATGTACATTTCAGACATAATCTTTGAGAAAGAGTATTTCTGCCCTTAAGTTTCAAACCTTGAGCTGTACACCCAAAGCAAAGGCTAAATGTTGACAGCTGCATTCTTTTCTTTTTTTAAAGTCAAGAAACTACAGTACAAATCAAGCCTGGAAGCAGATTGCTTTGACTATGACACATTAAAAATCTGATTAAGTTCAGGGCTTCATGTTACCAGAATATTTTCATATTTTTTTACTGATAAAGTAGTAAAGAGACATGGGATCTCCTCTGACAGCCTCTATTAGAAACTCCCATCCAGCCTCATGGAGAAGTTTTAGTGAATACTGTTTTAGTGATATATTTGTTGGTGGCATGTCCATGATTTGTCATTTCAAAATAACTTTGTGTTACATCATTTCTATGTGGAGTAATATTGCAGCTACCAATCAAAATGTGTCTTTGCAACAACTTATCTGGGTAATAAATAAAAGCTATTAATTTCCACCCTCACAAAGAAAAAGAAATTGGAAGCTGCTAAGTTACACGTCAGGTTTTTCACTAAGAAATTGAACATAAAAGTGTAAATCATAACAGATATTTTTTTCAAAGGGACAAAGACCTGCACTTTTTAATTTCCTGTGTTTTTCTTGAACAGGGGAGGACCACACACTCCGCATCCTGCTCTACTCGCTTATCTTCTTTTCGAGTGTATTTGGCAACCTACTGATTATCGTGGTGCTCACATTCAACAAGCGCATGCGCACTGTCACCAACACCTTCCTGTTGTCACTTGCCATGAGTGACCTGATGATGGCCATATTCTGCATGCCTTTCAACTTGATCCCCAGCATTCTCAAAGACTTCATTTTTGGGGCTTTGATGTGCAAGATAGTGGCCTATCTCATGGGTGAGTAACAAAAGCACTGGGGGAATGGGTCTACTGTTGGGGGTTAGATGGGGGAATTTCTGTGTGTTGTCTAAGTCTTTATTTTAGTCATAGGATCTGATTAAAACTCACACACCCACACATTCTGGTTTAACTGTTTAACTTCTGTCATTGCATTGACCCTGACTTACACCAACTGTGATTAATCAAAGAAGCATCCATTAAATTCAATAAGAGCTGCAGAGATCCACAGCTCAAATGGGGGAACCTGATGGTGCAATGTTACAACTATTGTCTAGCAATCTGGTCTGTCCACACGAAGGTTAAAAACAAAGCAATTGTATAACCTGCATGTATTTTGCAAAACATCATATAGGAGGCAATTTTGTCCTGTTCAACTAAGAAAAAAACTAATTTTATTGACCTATAAAATAGGGTTGTCACGATACTAAACTTTTCAACTCGATACCGATACTAAGGAAAATATTCGATACTCGATACCATTTTCGATACCCCAAGGATAAAAACAAAGACTCCAAAATTCAACAGAAATATTTTCATTAAAAATAAAATACAATAAATAAATAAATATAATAAACAATAAGAACAATATTTTGAGGTTGTATGCTGTGCACAATATTAAGCAAGCTTGATAAAAAACTTACAAAATTAAAATTAAGTGTTCCTTCCTTGGCTATGCTTTGCACAAATAATGACACTAGCCAAACCGGTTAAGAAACAAAAATAATTAGCTGCACCTGTTACAAAAAAGTGTGAAACTGAAAAGTGCACAGAATTATTCAATTACACAGTGTTCAGAAAGTGCATTTCCCTCTGTTCTGCACTTTAGATGAATGAAGGTTTAGGTGCCACTGGTGGTAGCACTGTATCGATACTTTTTGAAAATGAGTATTGTATCCGGATACAACGTTTCAGTATCAATAGTTTTTTTGAGTATCGATACTTTTGACAACCCTACTCTAAAATAACCTCAAACCATTCATTGTTTTTCTTTGGGAAAATACAAAAAGTTAACTTGAGATAAGAGACATACAAGGTATCTTTAACTGAAGTATACACATATTTTCTCTTAAAATTCTAATTGCTTTCCTAATGGAAAATATTTTTTTTTTTATATAAATCTTTCTGGCCCTTAAATACATTTTCTGTGAGGGTTGATAAAGCTGAAAAATGAGTGATGCACATATGACAATCACATTCTGTTGGCAAAAGTAATGAAATAGAAAGCAATTATACTTTTTAATTCCCTTAAGACATTTAATCAATTACCCAAAAGCTTCTTAAATAGAGATAGACTGTCTTTACAATTACAATATAGAAGATAATCTAGAAGAGAATCTATTCAGGTCTGTTATGGTGGCTTCATATAAACTTAGAGTATTTTTAATAATCAGAGCTGTAGATTTGTCTGTTCTCCCATAAAACAAAAAATAAATTCCCTGGCCACTGCTTGTGGAGATGAGTGTTGGAACTATGCCAGGTTTGGGTCTTTTGACTAAGGCTTTGATGTATTTGGTTGTGAAAGCTTGTTACACTGACCAAAGTCAACTACTCAAAGCACAGAGTGGCTGAGTTCCAGCCATCTAGATGTGTTGGCATTAAATCTATCATTGAGAATATTCTAATAAGGCAACAGCTGGTGGTGAAGCACCATCTAAGCAGCAGAAATGTTACTGTAAATCATATTACACTACAACTTCACCTGTCACAGCAAAGCAAAGAAACGGCAGCTGTTATAGCATAAATCAACTGCATTAACACTGGGTAAAGAGTGCCAACAAATACCTCCAACTATAATGTGATTAGACTGATGTAGAAAATATTACACTGTCTTCAAAATAAACAATTTAAATTATGGCTGCAAATTAATGAAATGCTGAAATTCCTCAGCACACGTTAAACTTCATAAAACTTTTATTTTTGTATCAAACAGTTAACACAAGCCATCATGTTAATAAGCACTCAATATGCCAACTACACACTGATGGTATAAATAAAAAATACATCTGGCTTTGGCTTTCTATGTGCACAAGGAAGCCTACATCACTTCAAGGTCATACTTTTGTCAAAGTTCCATAAACATACAGGGATCCAAACTTCAACTATTGGTGTTTAAACATATCCAAACAAACACGTTTTTTTTTTTTTCCTAAGTCAGACACAAAATCACAGAGAAAAAAAAAAAAAAATCAGTCGACATCTTGTCGCCTCTCTGGGTCAGGCCAAAAGACTTTCTCCACATCACGATGTCCTCTTTGTCCAAAGCACAAGGGAAAATATCTCCTGGAATGCTGTTTTCAGGCCTGACATGATGCCTTGCTAATATCCCCACATGCGTCATTCATTGCCTGTAAAAGGGCTAAGCATTGATGGGGACGATGGTCAAAGACCTTTCAGCGCCAGGTAGAGAAGAACTCTTTGATTGAATTCAAGAATGGAGAATGTGGGGGGAGGTTGAGTGCAGTGAGGAGTGGGTGATCTGTAAACCAGTTGTGGACCAAAGTACCCCTATTGTTGATAATTTGGAAATTGAGTGAAAAGCAATGAGTTGTGTTTACAGTTTCACAAAAAAAAGTTGCTATGCAGTGAATTGTACCTGTGCAAAGCAGTGTTTGTGCTTCTAGTTTTGCAAACTCAGTGAGTAGTTTTTCTATAAGTATTAATAGAAAAACAATATCACAACTTAGTTATGGTATGGTTCAGGCTATTCTACTTAATTTACCGACAACATTTTATGAAGAGATAGCATATAATCCATCCATATTCTCCCACTTATTCTGCCAGGGTCATGTTGGGGTTGGTTTCTATCTACAGCAGTCAATGAGAGTGATGCAGGGTACACCCTGGACAGGGTGCCATTTTGTCGCAGGGCAACACAGACACACGGAGAGACATACAACCATGCACAGAAACACTCACACCTTAGGACAATCCAATGTTGCCAGTTAACCTAACAGTCGTGTTTTGGATTGTGGAAGGAAGACGGAGAACCCAAAGAGAACCTGTGCATTTTGTTTGACTTAGGTTAGCATTTCCTTTAGACTAAGAAAACATGTTTCAGATATCAGGAATACATATTCAGTAAAACTAGTACATATCAAAATGTTGTTACCGTGAAAATATTACGGGATTATTTCTCGAATGGTAGAAGATCAATGTACCTATTTAGGTGAAATATTTTGGCAGCAGTGGCTGTTTGCAGCCGCCCTTCGGATATTATCATCCAAATAAATGGCCGTTATAAGAGGCTATCAGTCCCATAGAATTTTTTTTATGCACAAAACTATGACAAAAATTGTACTAAATCAGGAAATAAAACAACGCAATTGGCTGTAGGGAGAGGAGATAGAAGACACTCCGTGTTTACTGAAGAAGTAAACTCGTAGAACTGCTACTGACCAGGTTACAGTAGCTTTGGGGAGAATGTTACTATGGTGACTGAAACAGGTTGAGGAAACACTCTCTGTGAAACGGAAAAATCTGAGTTTCACTGTTTTCAGGTTAAGACAACTTCTAAAACTTCTTTCTGAAACAGACCCCAGAGAGCAAAATAAAGCCTAATAGAGACATTTTTCTAATTATCCACTGAAGCTGTTAACCTTCATTTTGAGGTGTAAACAATAAGAAGCACCTTTGGGTATTTTTTTTCCCTGAGCCTCCCTGCCACCACCATGGTTCCACCTCCCTATCCTAAACATAAAGCTTATATTGTCACAGAGGACATGGATAAGCGAGGTAAAGAGTAATTTCCTGTCTTGTCCTTTGAGACTGAAAATGGAAGATCATATCACCAGCAGTTCAGCAGCATGATGTTCTTCAACATGGCATTCGAATATCTACTAAATTTTTTACATTGTCACTCTCTTTCCTTCATCAGTGGCTGCACAACACTGAGCCTGGTTGTGTTGACAGATATTTAAAAATTAATAATTTTTTTTCTTCTGACTCTTTGTAAGTCTGAGCCCTATTCTTAGTCTTATATTATAGTTGTTTTATTGCCTTATGAAAAGGTGATGACATTTGATCACCTGTGGTAAAATGCTAATTTTCTCAGCTTTTTATACAACATCTTTTTTTTTCTCCAACAGGCACCTCAGTGAGCATTTCCACTTTTAACCTGGTTGCCATAGCCATTGAGCGCTACAGTGCCATCTGCAAGCCTCTGAAGTCACGGGCATGGCAGACCCGTTCCCATGCATATCGGGTGATTGCTGCTACATGGGTACTGGCCTTCATCATCATGATCCCCTACCCAATTATCAGTCACCTCAGACCATTTAAACGCCCTGATAACACCACTGCACACCAATGCCGCCACAAGTGGCCCCTTGCAACAGCGGAGCAGACCTGGTGAGTGTTATTGGTCTAAACGAGGGGTGTCAAACTCAAGTCCTCGAGGGCCGATGTCCTGCAATTTTTGGATTCATCTCTAGTCTAACATACCTGAATCAAAGGATTAAATTACTTCCTTAGTATGCAGACAAATTATGCCTATCAGTCCTGCTAATGACTGTATTATTTGATTCAGGTGTGTTAAAGCAGATACATATCTAAGATGACATATTCTATTATGATCCATTATACTTAAAACAAAATGTTAACAGGCAGGCCCATTGGTCCATCTTCATGTATTTGGTTTACGATAACACAAATGGTTCCAATATTTTACTTCAATTCCAGTTACAGTGGTCCATGTTCTGTTGTGTTGAATTTGTTTAGAGGAACTGCAATAAGTATGGTAGACAAGAAACACAAAATGAGAGGGTAATTACAACACGCAGGCATGCAGGTGCATGCAGATGGGGATTTTGGCACTCCATTGGGGTTTACAATATTGGGAGAAGTAATGAGATGTAATTAGAAATTATAAATGCCTATTACCACTTCAATAAAAGCAAACAACTCTTTATTAAGTGGAATTTTCTGTGTGGTTGTAGCTCTTGCAAGAGCAGCAGATGAGTTACTTAAAATTAGATGTGTTATTTGTTTCCAATTAAGATGTAGATGACAGTTTTTATATTTGTCTACTATAAAATGGTATAAAAGTCTGTCTTTTCCTTTTCCTACTTTCTTAGTTGTTTGTCTAACTTTTAAATTTGTCTTTTGTAGGTATGTGTTACTTCTGCTTGTGCTGTTCGCAATTCCAGGAGTTGTTATGATTGTCGCTTATGGACTGATCTCTAGGGAACTTTATAGAGGCATCCAATTTGAGACCGGCCTTAAAAAAGACTCCACTGGTAATGTATTTTAATGCGCAACATATTTGTTATAAATCTTTTAAAATGAACTGAAAAATAAATGGCTTAATGTTAAAGAAAAAAATGTAACGTTTTAGGTCAAAATGTCTGATAATAAAATCAAAATTCCAAATAGTTGAGATTCAGTAAAGTGGATATTTATTTGAAAAGCATTTAATTGTGCTTCACACACCATGTTATTCCAAGTTTAATATATAGTTTCTAAACATGATTGTTCACAAGAGGATGTAAAATGGGGGTTAAAACATTATTTTACAAAAGATAAAATGAAAATACTTTACCTTACATGCCTAAGCAAGTTTACGCCATTTGTTAAGCTACAACTTACTCAATCTCTTTTAAAAGGTTTCCTCTTAGGTTAAATTTTCTGGCAATTCAAAGTTAATAAATAAGTAATAAAAACAACAAACCTGTTTACAAACTGTTTTTTTGTTTTAAGAAACATATAGATAAAATTCAGATTTTCCAGAAAACCTAATAGATTATAACATATCATCTTTTTATCTATTACATGATTTTTCCAAATGTAGTATATTTATTTCACATTAGTTAAGTACAGCTTTCTCAGAGTCTGACTTAATGTAATTATTAGTAGGAGGATACAATGGAACACTAAGCAAAACATATAAGAGCATTTTAGTTTGGTGGATAGTTTTTTGCTTCTTTGTAATTAGACTTGTCCTGTTGTCCTCGGATAATGTAACTGCTTTCCCTATAATTTCTCCAGAACAGTTTTGAAGCATCACTCCTGGTCTGGTCTGATCAATCTTCTTTTTCTTTCTGGGCTCTCCAGATCCCTCTCATTTTCCTAAATGTTCTGCTGGTGATGTATTCCTATTCTAACCCTGAAAAATATAAAATCTTCATCCCTTGGCTGGACTGGCCATTTATCCTTCATTCTGGACATCATGGACCCTACATATCCCCAAATCTTTATGAGAAACTTATTCAAGTGATCACTAGGCTTGTACTCCTATACTAACCCTGAAAATACACACCTTCGTCCCCTGGCCAGATATAACTTCTTCTTTTTTCTTCTTGGAACTGGGCAGATTCTCTTTCTAGCTCATCATGGTCAACCTCGAATCCTCCCTATACTATCCCTGAAAAAATAACATCTTTGCCCCCTGGCCAGGCTTTCGTTTCTTCTTTCTTCATTCCATCAGAGGTCTGGTTATTCGTCTTTCCCTTTGGCTATTCCTCAGGTGATGTGGTTGAGCTGGGGAGCAGGCCCCCCTGCCTGTGTTCTGTGATCAAGGATCTAAGCAGGAGTGTTGCAGCCGAGATGCAGATTTGACCAGATGGGCAAAAACATGTTCCTTTAAACCTATACATAAACAGGAATCCATCTTCTTGACCAATAGGACACTATAGTACCTTTTAGGGACTTTGAATTACCAGGCTCATTGTCCAGGCCATACAGGCTATATTTGGTCTGCCGGTCACCCTACAACCAGCCCAGTCTAAACATCAACCACTTCCTAATCATTCCCTTCTTATATGAACAGTCTTAACATTTAACAATCACAAATTTTACTATTATCATAATTTATTGATTATTATTTTTGTGTGTCGATATAACCAGATCTTCTTACAACCTTAGTTTGTCCTCGTTGTGCGTCCGCTTTATATGGCTGCATTTCATATTACATGTATTTCTGCTTTTTCTCAAGACCTTTATCAATTCTTAATTCTTAATACAGAAACAACAGTGACATTTTACAAATTGGTAACAGAGAATCAATTTAGTTTTATCATAAGTATATGCAGTATTGTCAGAACAATGTAAAATCAGAATCACAGATTTTTTTTTTTAACTAAGGTCATAGAGAAGACCTTTACCTTTATCTGAGACTTCCTCTTTGAAAGTAACTTAAAGTAACTAAAAATTTTAAAAATCACAATTTATCCACATCACAGCACCTTGTATACACTACCTTTCCTCTCCAGCAAGTTTCAGACTCCTGATTTTTGCTACACAGGAAGCCTTGCTTTAAAGGGGATGATGCATTAATATAGTCTATTAACCTAAAGCAGTATGCATGGTATGTTTGTTACATGTCAGGTACGCCGGTCATTGACCTTGACCATGGCACCTTAAAGTAGAACTACAGTCAGTCCCTGGACTGGCATGGCTATCACTGCGCCTACATAGTTAGGGACTAATTTCCCACTGGGATCAGCTTCATAGTCATGGTAGGACACTTATTTGATTTTATTTATTTTGCTCAGGCTACTCATAAGCCCACAGCCCGCTAAATGTTGAAAGGGCGATATTATTGCCATTACTAATGATATATACACTAGAGATTTTACACATTCAGTAATACAATGTCACAGGGGATGGAGTGGGGGCATGGTCATTTAAGAAGGGGGATTATTTTTAAGATTTTTTTAAGAAGGGGGATGCCATCCCCTTTTTTAAATAATACTACAATATTTATTTGTGGGGCAACAAAATTAGGCCAGAATAAACTGCATATAATCAGTTTTACTTGACAAGAGTCAAGACAAACACTGAGTTATAGAATTCAGTTTTCTCTAAACTGTGGGCCTGGGCATTGCAATTATTTTTGAATTTTCAATTTCTTTACAAATTACAGTTTATCAAACATAAAACAAGAACACAGGAACAATATAGTGTAATAGTATGTGTGTTTTCATTGTATTTGAAAGACAATTCATCTACCCTATAGAGGAAACCATCTTATGTTTGTTAAATGTAACCCTGGGCCTCTACAAATGTTTTGTTCGACTTTTTCCTTTATGGAAGAATAATAGGATGATCAAATATTTCTGATAAGTTTCAATATCCCCCTGAAGATGATTACTGTGTTTTTGCAGGAAATGTGAGTCAATTTTTACTCCATCAAGCTGAGAAACTACTTTTTAAAGAACGATGAGTCATTCAGAATAAACCTACAAATAGGTGCCTGTGTCATCACAGGGATCAATCTACTGGCCACAGGAAAAAGGGGACAAATAATGATAACCATTTAAGAGCATTTAAAAAAAAAATGTAGAAAAAAACATTTGTTCAACAATAAACATTCTGTACTGCCACTAAAAAAGGGGTATAGCTGAAATTTTGACTACCTTTTTCTTAAAGTATATTTTAACATAATGAGCAATTTGGCCATCAGGATCAAACTGCTAGAGAAAATCCCTGTTTTGAATACAAAATAGTGTAAAATTTTGAGATTGTTTTTCTTCATCTGTCTATCCATCTGTGCATCCATTAGTCGTCAGGGTGTACCTGTTGTCTGTCTCTAGTGGTCATTGGGGAATAGGTCGCCAATTTATTACAGAAGAACACAGTGGAACAGATGACAAAAAAGTAAAAAACAATCACACACAAACAGACACACACACTGCTTAGATGATGTAGAGAGAGACCAGTCGACCAGAGAGATAGAGACCAGTCAACTTAACAGTCATGCTTTTTGACTGTGAGAGGAACCTTAATACCCAGTTGGAATTCACACATGCATGGGGAGGACATGCAAAATCAATGAAGAAAGAATCCCAGCTGAAATTGAAACCCAGTCCCTGCAAGGCAACACTTGTGTAATAGATTTTCCCTATATTTCCAAGATGATCAGTTTTGATAAGCTTTATCAAACTCAAATGATCAGTAAAATAAGGTCTTTGTGGATGATAAAAAGCTTTAAAATTGCAGTAGAAATACAGATTTAGAGATTAAACGTTCAAGAGCTGTACAAGGTTAAGAAATTTTTTTTATTAAAAACACAGATAAGTGTCAGGTTGAGTGGAGGTTTTGGAGGACCCAGATGAAGAGACGTAAGCTGAAGTGGTTTCTTGCAGATTTAACAATTCAAAAAGGTGGCAACTGAGGCAAAATCCAAAAACAACAAAATATCTAAAACCAAAAAATAGAAGATGTCAGGGAAAACACACAAGAGGATCAAGAAACAATGACAAATCGGCACTGAGGAACTGCACAGGGAGAGTATAAGTGGGAGACCGAACAAAGACTGGGCTAATGAGCTGACAAGGAGCAGATGTGGATGGAAGCATCTAGAAGGGAGCTAGGGGAAGGAGACTGACACAAAGGGGCAACAGAGGGTAAACAAGAAATAAGTAAGAACTCAAAAAATACACAAATTCACAAATTAGAAATGAAACCAATGGGAATTAAAAAAGAAAATGAAAACAGATCCAAAACCATTAAAATTAGAGTTTACATAAATTCATATATATTAAAAAAGGTTGCTTCACTCCAACCCATACTATAACTCATAGACATTGAGCTCAGTGACTCAATGGCTCAATGACTTCAGCTAAACTGAAGGGTTGGTCTCCACAGTGGGCTCCTCAGTTGGGAACTGGTCAACTAATTATATGCATATCTATCAAGGCAAGGATCAGTCAGGGTAACCTGATTCACATATCGCTAAATTGTTTCCCTTGGGAATAATAGAGAACCTAAGTTACACAAATGTATGAAAAATTTAGCTATAAGCATGTTTCTTCTAACTGGCCTCGCCCTGCCAAGACCCTACTTGCATCTGATAGAAAATTGAGATTGAGATTATAAGAGAGGGGACATCCAAACTCAAAGACCGAAAACTTATCAAAAAGTTTAATTGTAAAAATACATGCAACCTGTGTCTTACAATTTAAAATATGTAATTACTTTATTGAAGAAAATCCTGGCCTGGGGGCTTTCTGCATGGAATTTCTATGCTCTCCCTGTACATTAATGGGGTTTTACTGGTATTCTATCTTCTGTGAAACATAGTTAATTTCGGTATTTAGTACAGATAATATTGCACATTATACAGTTTAAAATCCTTGTGTATTTTAGGAGAAACTTTCACATATTCAGTCAGGTATTCAGATAAAAAACCTGAGGATAAAAATAGTTCTAGGTGATAATGGTTTCACCCGTGATATGCTCTTTTTTAATCACCTCATATGGGTTTAGCAATAAAAATCAAGAACTTAATTTGAAAAAATATGTAATTAAAAATGCTTAAAATAAATTCTAAGAGAAGACAATTTTGTGACAATACAAGGAAATATTTAATTCCTATATGAATATGAATATATGAAATGATATAAATACAGGAACTAGAGAAATATTCAAAGGTTTTTTTCATTTGGGAAATCCCAAATTAAACAATAGGATAATATAATATTCATTCTGGATGTAATATAGAGATTAGTTTGGTAGAAATTAAAAAAGGTTTTGGATGACCTCTTGTGAGGTGGAAGAAATAAAATTCTGAAAGTAATACATGGAGATAAGCATGCAGAAGGACAGATTTGTGCATGATTTTTGCAAATTAAAACACTGCAGACCAGTCAAACTGCATAATTAGATTAGTAACTGTGCACTGAAGTTGGTGGCACAAAATAACAGGCAGCATGTCTTTCTGGTACTGCGTACAGCCCCTAAACCTTTTACTGGTTTCCAGTACCAGTAAAGGGCATGGATAAGATTTTACTTGATTCCAGTTCAAAGTAATGCAGCTATTTTGAGTAACTTCTTCTTTATGTAGAAAAATTCTAATGTGTATAAAATTAGAGCCTATTTTGCATATAAATCTAATAATTTTGAAAAATGTTGAATATTTACTTTTGTTGCAATTACCAGTTATAAAAATATTAAAAGCTTTTACACTGCTGTTTCCCTGTAGATGTAAAGAATGGGCTGACTTCCTCTTTGTCTAGTAATCCTGATGATGGAGACGGTTGCTATGTTAATGAGGTCAAACGGCAACGCTCAATGGAGATGTCCACCATGTCTACATCTACCCAGTCCATGAAGATTGACAGACCCCGCAGCAATGCATCTGGAGCCAAGCTGGAGGCCAAGAAGCGAGTCATTCGTATGCTGGTGGTCATCGTTTTTTTGTTCTTTCTCTGCTGGATGCCTCTATACTGTGTAAACACGTGGCGGGCTTTTGATAACGCCACCGCTGAAAGTACCCTCTCAGGGACACCCATTGCATTCATCCATTTGCTGAGTTACACCTCTGCTTGTGTCAACCCAATAATCTACTGCTTCATGAATACACGCTTCCGCAAGGCCCTGTTCGGCACTTTCTCCTGCTGCTTTGCTCCTTGCTGCCATCATTGCCGCCGGCGGGAACCACGTGAGAACGAGGAGGATGTTATGGCAACGGGGGCATCCATGTCCAGGTTCAGTTACACCATAGTCAGTACCATGGGAACCTGCTGAAGACAGTTACTACAGCAACATAATATCCACATCCTTTGTTTCCATGCCAGTGCTATGCGCTTAGGGAAAATCATTAGTAGAAACAGCCCATATACTGTAATGCACCAGTCTGGAAGCTTCACCTGACTGTAAGTAAAAATTACAAAGTGAAATTTAGTCAACCAGTGTAAACACCTCTATAGTCTATGAAAGTAGCACAAAAAAAGTATTTATGTAGTTTTTTTAAGAGTGAACGAAGGCAGATTTTCTAATTTTTGTGCCGGTTGTGAGTTCATATTGTTTAGACTCAGACAGGAGTAATAAGTTATAATATATAAGAGCGGGCACTCCATTGCTTATACATATTTATATAGCTAAAAAAGGAGATCAATTAAAGCTGTTTAATAGTCATTTGTGCAAATTTCTGTGTTGATGTTATTTTAATTAACTTGTGGCGTAAGTGCCTGCTTCTAAAAACGACAATGCTGCTTATGTCTAGTATTTAGCTGCCTCATTTATTACTGGCAATGTATTGTAAGGGTTTTACCTGTTGACTTAGGAAATTGTATCAAGTGTTTTTATGGGAAATGATTAAGTAGGCTCAATATTCCACTGGTGGAAAACAGAATACAGTGCAACTTTGCTGCTTCGATGATATATTATGTAAATGTTATATTGTAAATTTCTTGTGTTAAAATATGGTAAACATAGGATTTTTTAAAGTTATTATATAATTGTTATTGCTACCATGAGAAAAAAAAGAAAACCCACGTAACCCAATTTGTGCCACATTTCAATGAACATATACAATAAAAGACAATAGTGTACCTAAACCTTTTTTAGGTTTTATGCATCATGTATTTTGATTTCCGATATTAGACACAACATTGGTTATTATCCTGAAACTTGAACACAAGTCAAAATCTAACAAATCTAAACAAGCTTTAAATGTGATACTTTTGATTTCTTTGAGGTGAGGGTCTGTTTAACTCGAATTAGTTATACTTGTCTCACTGGTAGCGTATAATAAGATCTAAGTAAAGTACAGTATAGGAACTCTTGGGTTGTAAAAGGCTAACAGGTAGTTAGAGCTCTTATTTTAGTAGGTTTTAGCATCTGACATTTTTTTCCCCAACTCATCACAGCAACTAAAGCCAAGCCTCGCTCCAATTTCTAGATTGTTATGACAGAACAGAGCAGCTTAAAAACTGAAATGTCAAGCGTGGAGCATCCGGCACGTCTGACCTCAAAGTGCACAAGTATCCAAGTTGAGGCATTAGACGCATTTTTTGAAACTGAAAACTCTTATGTGATATGACTTCTTTGAGTCACAGATCCCCATTTCTAATGGGCTTGAAGCACAATATTAATTTTTACCCTTAAATCATTATTGACCAACTTTAGAGGAAACGTAACTTCCCTAATAATATGAAATCTTTATACTTTATTTCAATGAGTCAGAAATGAAGGTCTAAACAAGCCAACTTATCCAAGATAAAAATACCTGCCATACAACATGGACTTTGTGTTTAGGGATTGTTAAACTGGCTGGGGTACTTTCCCCTCCTAAAACTTACAGACAGGAGCTGTATATTATTTTATTTATTGAATTTCATCCAATGACTGCCTGTTATTTTTGTGAACAGGCCTTATATATGTGAAAAATTATTATCAGAAGTATACAGATTGAAGAAAATGTTAAATGTCAGTCTTTCCCTTTGATGAATGTATTTATTCTTTGCAGCATTATGAATGAGCTCATGACTCGCTACCATTGCTGAGCTTATCTGGGGGCTACAGAGTGGATGCCAGATTTGAGTTTTTTTTTTCCCTTTGTCACATCTTTGTTGTTTGTAAGTGACACTGGTGCCCCCAGTCTCTTAACACTAAATCTGTTTCAGCATTGGCGCTGCCAGGCCAAACAGGTGAACATATTTTACTGAATGCACAGAGGCACAGTGCTGTCAGTCTTGGAAACTAAAGACTAATGACCTGCCCAGAGTGTGGGCCTGTGTTCTGCAGCACTAGATGTTTAGTATGGCACTCATTGTGTTCAGCATCTGAATTGTTGGCTTTATCTGACTGTATGATACCAGGTGAAGTGTTTTATTATAATAGAAGAAAATACTATACATTCACCAACAAATGTATAAGGTACACCTGTCATTTGCTTGGTAATACAAATATGGTCTTTGACAATCAGATGGTAACAAATTTGTGTCAATACTATTTCCATAAACCTATGTTAAAGCTCTTATTTGCATAGCCCCACCAGAATTGGAGATTAAAGCTGCACTAACAATGTTTTCTAGTATTGCTTCCCTTTAGGACCTTGAGAAAATAGAACAGTTGTCTGAAGAGGTCAGTAGTATTTTACGTTATCTAATATAAACTGCCTTTTGTTGCAAATTGTTACTTTTATGCAAGTTAGTGAAGTGCAAGTCTCCCCCTTGAGTAAATGGTTTTCTTGTCATTCTCATAAGCTAGTTCAATGTTTTTTTATTGGCAAGATAAAAATCGATAACCTTACAATCACAATAGTAAAACTAACTATGGTTAGCCCATATAGTACTTATAAGTCCAAGAACAACCCTACCAGGTCTACAACAGTTTTGCATTCTTTTTTTTTTTCTTTTAACACTCCATTACAGAGTAAACTTAGACTTAGACAGACTTTATTGTCATTTTGCACACACAGAGTGTATACAAAAACAAAATTTCGTTCAGTACAGCTCTCAACACATTTCCATTTATAAAGTGCAACAGTGATAAAATGTGAACATAAACATAAGATTGGTATATGAAAACACTGGTATATGAAAACTGTAAAAACCTTTCCTGATTTCATACGTGTTCGAACTTCATTCATCCCCGTCTAATTCTTCCTTTCTCTTCCTCTTCTGAGAAAGGATTTTGATGTCCTATTTTGCTGGCTCTGCCATGTCATAAACCTACAAAGTAAAAAAAAAAAAAAAAGTGGCATGTGTGACTACTAATGCCACCGGTTTTATATTGGGATACTTAAAAGCTGTTTGGCATACTGTGGAAACAGAGCTGCACGACTCGCACAGAGTCTGTGGCAGAGAAGGCTGTAAGTGTAGTTTTCCAACCAAAGCCCTTAAGGGGGTGATGACAGACCTCTCGATCGTTTCACAAGCACCTAGATTACAGTCATAGGAAGAATAGAATGTAGAAGATGATATAAGATAGAAACGTTACTTAGTGCTGTTTTAACAGAGTGGTAAATTTTTTCAGAATTAACTAGCCGAAATTGTGTGCAATAATAAGGTAGTTGAACTAAGTTTTAAGCATTCAAAGTGTATTCACTCATGTAAGGTATGAATGTTTCAATATTATAGGAAATAAAATAAAGGCTGATTTTAAAGATAGAGACTACAAATGAGTGAAGGCAGATTAATGTAGTCAGTGAAACTTTGCTTCTCTGGTTGTACAGCTAGGTACCTGATTTTCTCAGGCTATAGGTGTCAATTGTGATGATAAGGGAAGTAGATTTGGTGAGGAAACTTTCTGTGCCAATGGGTTTTGCAAATAGTATACTTAGTACTGACCCGAGGGTAAACATCAGAGTCCAACCATTATGGAATTTCTAAATATGATATTGATATTGGGGCTTTAAAAAAAAAATGATGTATGATATATTGGCCAATAGATATATTTTGTCAAAAATATATTTAAAACAACCTGGAGGAGCACAGCATATGCTCTGTTTAACTGTAGCCAAATTCAAATTCTCATTTAAAAAAAACATGATTCAGACAAATAAACAGCACACTATAAGATTATAAACAACTTTCGCCTGTGCTATTTTAGCCTTTGCATCATTGCATTCTTTTTTGTGGTGCTGTTTTTAATGTTGCCTAAAATTAGTGGCTTTTATTCCCTTACTCCCTGGCTGACTTTAGCACCACACATGTTGCATCCAACACCAGTTAAATCTTTTGTGAAGTGGCTCCACATCTGACTTTTCCCCTCTGCTATTTTTAGTGTATATTGCTAATTAGATTTCACATCTACAGATGAGCATTTAAAAATGAAAACAAGTGGCTGCATACAGCTTAAAGTGAAAACACACTGGTTAATGGAAGATGTTTTGTATCAGATTCATTTTTAAGATTCAATCACAAAAACACCTCAGAAATATTAATGTGTCATGTTTACAGTCCACTTAAAAGTTCCCTCCTCGACTGAACACATGGGATTAAACTAGATTTAAGGAGCAATGCTACAGCTTTTAAAACATCCAAACAGGATTAAAACTAAATTTGGTGCCTTTTAAAAATTACTTTAATGAAAACATTAACTTCTGAATTTATGAGCCACAGTAAAAACTGTATATAGGCATGGAGTGATTTGGGACAGAATGAAATAATCTTATTTTCCTTCTAAAATCTAATATCTAATTTCTGAAAGAGGTAGCTTACCCAGAGATAAAATCTTAATGGATCCAAAACTAGCGCATATAAAACTTGTCTGCTCTCTTTAACATGTGTTTCCACAAGGACGTTTGTTATCATGGAGCACTTTAGTCTACTTTTGTATTGTTTGACAAAATCACGCCTCAAAATGAAGTAAAAAGGTTTCTTTTTCCTCTGCTTCGTTTTCCCTCCCTCTATCCACTAGTAGCTGACAGCTGACAGTGTGGTGAGATCGGTCCAAGCACAGTAACCCAGAAAACTGTTGAGTGTAAATGGCACGCAAAACTGAATCGGATCATGCCAGACTCAACTGAACCACGTTGAACTGGTACTAGTTCATCAGTAGGGCTCAGGCGCGATTTAGTTCTGGCTCGGTTCTCAGATAACAAAGTGTGCATGTGTCAGGATTTGGTTATAGGTTGAGGACCCAAAAGCAGAGGCAGGAAGACAGAGGTGAACTGTAAGTAAATTTAATGATGAATTTAAAGAGCTGAAAACAGAGGCAAGTTATCCAAAAATCCAAAAAGAAAACAAAGTCCAAACAAAACAAGAAACCCGGAGTCCAAAATTCAAAGGTCAAAATTCAAAAGCACTTGGAGAAGTGCTATTCTTCCTTTACGTTTTTAATACAAGAAAATATATAGGTATGAAATGCATTAGTTATTCAATAACACTGGGGTTCTAAAAGTCTACATTTAGATAGAGAAGGATAGAACAGACTTAATGTGAGGCATGTCTCCCTTCTTTTGAGTTTTTGTGTTTTTATCTTCAGTATAATACTGAATCTGTCAGTAGTCACTGCTGGTTTTTGGGGTAGAATGCTTTTTCTGCAAAATACCCCAATTTAACAATGTTTAAAAAATCCTTTAAAAAATCTGTACCCAGATTATGACCTGGATCATCATTAGTATTTAATGGATTATTCCTTCAAATGAGGCCCACCTCACCGTACCATGCTAAAACAGAGTAACATGTCAGCTATTGAGCACAGCTAATCCACTACCCATGTCTACCCTTTATACAATATTTTTGCATTTATTTAGTTTGCCAAAAACATACTTTTTCAGTTTTGAAATCCATCAAGTAAAACTACATTAATCATTAGACACACTTACCCTGCAGATGCTAAATATTATTATAGTTGTCCAGACCAACCACAATGCTTTACGTCATTGTGGCAATTTTCAGCAAATAATACACTGTAACGTCATCGGCAGACACAGGTCCTGAACAGATCTGACTAACCAAGCAGATGTGGTACCTACACCGGCTTCTTAGCTTTGTGGTGAGATGTAAATACAATCTAGATCAAACAAGGATAACTTACCCAATTGACAACAGAGTATACAGTTTATTTAAAATGTGACTCTGATAAATACCATAGAAACATGGTACATTTATAACTAAAATATATATAAAAAAAACATTCTTGGTCGATAAAAACTGAAAAAAGAAAAACTTCACTGCACTGTATTGGCAGGAAGGGATTGCTTTACTTTAGTCTAACATCAGGGATTAAGAAATAATAATCCGGTCTTAAATTTTCCAATTAAATCTTAGAAAAAACAATAATCAGTGCTTAACACAGAAAAGCCATATAAATCATTAAATGTTAAATAAACAGACATTTTTTCATTAATCACAGTTTTTAAACTCAGTGAACTGCACTCTGGACATAATAATGCATTCACCATCAGCATTCCCTCATTGAAGGCATACTGTATTACAGCTGTGTGGCCTGTTTTTTACGGGTCACGCTTGAAAAGTGTATTTATTTCCTGGAGAGCAGTAAGCAAGTGATTTCCCTGGGGTGTCACATTGGCTGTTATTTCTTGATACACACATAAACACAAACACACACAGCTTTGTTTTCATGATATATGGGGACATTTCATTGACTTGAATTCATTTTAAATGGCCTAACACAGAGCCTTACCCTAACCCTAATAATTTCCAACATATACCTAACTCTAAACTAAACACAATTATAGCAGAATATAGAAATGTAGCATGACAAAGCAGCCACAACAAGCAAGCATGTCTTTATTACTGCTGTTGAAAAAAGAAGAAGAACTTTGAGTCATGCTTTAACTGATGCAGCTTGGGCTTGATGCAGCTTGGGTGTTTTTCTCACCCAATTTTCATGTATATGTTCAGAAAATTACCCTAACCCTAATGTTGCTTTAATTTCAGTGATTCTAATTATTAATTTCAATTTCTCTCGATTAAGATTACTAAGTGAAAGATTTGAAAACCTTTACATTTTAAATGAGGTAGCTTCTTAGCTTTTTCTTAACAAAATATTCTGAACTACACTGCATTTTAAAGCTATAAAATTTTTACTTTCATGAATTGTGTTAATTGTGGTAATATCTCACAGGGCTCTTCTTTAACCACTGTAGGAATATAAAACCTACAAACTCTTTGAGCTAATATATTTTATTTTTATAAGGATGTATTTTATGGTCTTACTAACCTAATTCTGATTACAGCATGGTGCTAGGCTGAGTGTTGAACCAGGGAAAAAGGCAACAGAGGAAGACAAGTGATGTGCCACGGTAAGTATCCCTAGAAAAATGTGTCTACGTTCACACAGCAGACTGAGGTGACCCAAATCCGATTTTTCTGGCCCATATGTGACCTATATTTGATCTCTTCATGGCAGTCTGAACAACACAGATCCAATTTTTTCAAATGTGTCCCAGGCCACTTGGCTATGTGGTCCTGAATCCGACACGAATCAGATTTTTTCAAATGCGACCTGTGTCTGAACAGCCAGGTCGCATTCATCCAAACTGTCGCATTCATCCAACTACTCTGTGCCTTGCTACGCTGAAGTGGGAAGAAAAACAACAACCATGACGGATAATGGGAAGAGCATTCTTTTTATTAACCATCTTGAAAAGATTGAGTTTTTAAGGTTAGGAAAGATTGCTAGATGTGCTCCAGCTCTACCATCCATGTTTACTACCGTAAAGACAGGGCACGTTTGCTTGTGACGTCATTGCGTCCTCCACTGCGCATGTGGGAGAATTGCGTTGTATGAATACAGTTCTCTCAGGAGATCTTATACAGGTCGCATATATCTGGAAATGTGAACGGCAATGCAAAATAATCGGATTTCACAAAAAATTGGAATTGAGCATCAAGGCCTGCAGTGTGAACATAGCCTTTGTTTCTTTGTTGACTTCACTCCAATTCCGATCCACAAGTCATGTTTATTTTTGGGGGTTATTTTTTTCAAAGTGAAAGATGAGTGATTTTATTTATTCATTCAGGTAGTCAGTTTCATCTTTAAAAACTGATCTCTACTATAATACCATCAATGCAGAATAAAGTTAATTAATGACTGATAGATCAATGTAGCTTTAAAGGAAACGTCCAGTCAGCAAGGAATGATCAATGGATCATTATCTATACCTAAAACTAATACGTTAGTGGTGATTCAATAAATTTAGCTTTGATCAATAAAAACATTAAAAAAATTATTTTCGTTGCAATCACTGGGACCAGCCATTTTTGCCCAAATATAGTAACAACTCATACCTGACATCTTCCGGCAGTGACGTCATGGTGCGTTATGCCGAAGGGCCATTTTCCCAACTTTACAAGCAAAATCTATGGCAATTACAAGACACATCTGCAATAACATTTATTTAAGATTTCAAGAGGACTTCACCATTAAAATTTGCGAAAGCTATACTTAAAAGGACAATGCCCAATTCAAGATAACTTGGATAATAGCGCGTTGTGACAAATACCAGATACAGCATTGGGACTTGATCAACAGCCAATACCGTTAGGTGGCAGTAGTGTTCTTTGACAAACATGGTTGTCACCAGTAAAGCACAGTCAAATTAAAATTACTCTAAAATTACTCTAAAAACACTTATCATTTATTGAACAGTATGTTATCATTTCATATTTAAAGTACTTTCAGAAGTTTGAATTCTGAATATGACCTTTATATGACTTTCCCTTTAAAGTAATTTTTTTATTTGACAAAAATGAAATGAAGCAGGCATTTCTCATGCTAAAGCCTTATTTTTGACTACCGTAACTCACACACAGTTAAGCCGGGCATACACTTTCTGATTTTTTCAATCGTTGCAAGCAGCTACAGCTCACAGCTGACTATGCATGTTAAGCCCGACGCTCTGATGCAATGTGCCTGCTCACACTGTAGGTCTAAAAACAATGTTGGACTCAGCTCCGCAGGGAGATGGAGCTACTCTGACTCGTTTATCAGGAAGCCAAAAGAGTAGAAGAGGGGTATGAAGCTCACTAGAGTGAAATGCGCTGCCTTGGCAATTTGTGCAAATTTGTGCTGATAGCCCAAAAAAGAAAAGGTTACAACGTATTTGGACAAAGACATGGCTGAGCAAACATGGCTACTACGGTCTGTCAATTTTACAGAAAATTCCAAACTTCCACCATAAAACAGGTGAATCCAAACGAAGCCTCGAGTTGACGTGAACTCAGGGGTGGTGCCTTATTTGGTTTTGGCCTTTACTTTTATCACACCTCAAAATTTACATACAGACCAGCTAAATGGCACACTGGCCAAGAACATGAATAGAGGTCGCGAAGATGAAACTAGTTTAGCTGTTTAGCCTACAGTTGGGTTTACTTCTAGAAGAATTACAAAACAGGCATTTTCTCTATTGAAAATGAGAAAGGACCACGGGCGTAAATGCAGTGTTCCAGGCTGATTTTAATTTCTCACATTTTTCTATTGCAGGTGGTTTAAATGTTGATATTTAGAAGATATTTTTAAAGTAAAGAGATAACAA
This sequence comes from Cyprinodon variegatus, assembly GCF_000732505.1. Lineage (NCBI taxonomy): Eukaryota > Metazoa > Chordata > Actinopteri > Cyprinodontiformes > Cyprinodontidae > Cyprinodon > Cyprinodon variegatus. The sequence goes on from NW_015151366.1 coordinate 171,519, forward strand.
CTGACAAATGCTCCGTCGCATCTCCCCCGATCTTATCTTTTACCCAAAATTATATTGCAGGTGTTTTTGCTGCATTATGTTGTCCTTTGATGCACTTACTCAACATTGCGGACTCTGCCCGGAGACTTTTCCATCTGTAGTAGAGGAATACTCAGAGTACTGCAGTCATCATTTGCCTTATTTGCCTCTGCCCTTCTAGCTTTTATTCAAATCCTACTTATACTTTGCCCCATAGGGCAGCTAATCTGTGTATGAGCCTAATGTTTTACAGTGGCTTGTTATGCCAATAACACAAGACTTAATATTGGAATAATTATAATAACTTTATAATTTACTTCATAACCATAGACTAGTAGACTGTGTTCCTAAACCTAATGCAATACCTATGCCCTGCCATGATGCCTGATACATTTTAATCAAATTTGTAAACCTTACCATGATCGTATGTCTCTGAACATTAAATTCATACTTTATCCTTAAACTTAATTACATATTTAATACCTTACCAAATGAGGTAAGATGCCTGCATCATTTCAAATAATAGGCAAACATCTTAGGTATATATAAAAGGTGTTACAATAACTTTGATAATTTTTATTGTAAAATTATTTTTATTAAAATAATTTACAGAAGAAAGAAAGACAAAAACTATTCTCTTAGGAAAACTGCTTTCCAGTTATAGGAAAGTGAAACATCTAAAGTACAAGTTATTTTAAATATATTTGTAAAATATCCAGTGTAATATATTAGTGCAACACAAAGAGGGTTTTAAATATCTCATGTAAAATGTGTTCACTGCCAGATATTACTTTGTTAGAGAAAATGACGTTTATTTTGTAATACTTAAGGTGATCATCAATGGACAGTTTTGTATTATTTTTGAAGGTAATACAAAATGTCCAAATCTACTATGAGAGCATGATAGGTCAGGTAGGAGTCTGGAGGAGATTTTTGGATTCAAAGAAAACAATTTGATTTTTCCCCCTCAACTTTCTTTATTTATTTGATTAAAGAACACAATTAGCCTGTCTGCATAGAGATTCCTATATTTATAAGATTCAGATATGTTTTCATTATAAATTCAGGAGGAAAGTTTTGCAAATTTTACAGATTCTTAAAATCTTCAATAATTAGTAATTAATCAATGAGTAAAAAACTTAAATGAAGGCACCTCATCACTAGGGACTGCACTCCAATTAATAATGTTTACTCAGACAATGAGCAGGCCTTCCAATGAAGGCTTTCTTTTACTTTGTTATAATACTGATCATTACACCTCTACTAATCAAATCCTGGTGAGAGGATTTGATCTATGAATATATCACTTTCTGTCTGCTAACTTTAGAGCATATACCATTTCTTAAACCGAAAACTTTGGTTTCTATGATAAATATATAAAAATACTAGGCATTTAAAGTTGATTACTTGCTCTTTAAGTGTACAAAAATTGGTCCCTTTTTGTCAAAATAAAGGTACTCGGGGGGCAATGCTGCAGATGAGAGATAGGGACACTTACACCATGTGTAGCAAAAAGGGTTGATAATTTTTTATTTAATATTTTATTAGCGATCAAATATTTCTAAGACCTGTAAATGTTGGAGTACTGTAGCAGTCCAAGCAAATTTATATTTATTAAATTTTGAATTTGTTGCCAGTGTAAGTGAAAAACAGATATAATCACTAGTATCTTATTAGAAATGTACTTTGAAATTGAAGTGAACTTAGAAGTCCAACTGTCTTTATATGGCATCCATTTACATTAGGCTATTTGTTTATAATCAATAAAATAGATTGGTATCCTAGATATGGACATACAGTATTAGATTATCAGGGGTGTGTGTTATGAGTTAGTGTCCACAGGAGGAGGTATTATTTCTGTTTCAACAACCAACGGCTTAGTTGTTTTAAATAAGTTTTTGATTAACATTTAGTTGTGGTATTGCTGTAGTTATTTTAGTTTTTTTTTGTTGTTGTTTCTATTTCCTTTTTCTAAATCTAGTAATTGTACGGTGGATAGAGTAGGAAATATGATGACCTATTTGTATTGTATCGGCAGATTGAGACAACACATGAAGTTGAGGAGTCCACCATAGGAAGAGAAACAAGAAGTTTGTTTGTCTGTTTTTATGAATGTACTGCTTAATACTGGAATCATTAAAGCTGTGCACTAAAAGAAAGAGATTTTCTCAATTTTACCAAAGATAAAGCTCTGTTTCTTTACAAAAAAGTTTTACTTTTTCTTTTTGGATTTTGAAAACTTACTTGGACAGAACCTATGTATTGTGACTGAATTGCTGGGAACTTTTCATCTTTGATTGATGTATCTTCTCTGTGTGTAGTTAAGCTAAACGAAACAATCTGTCACTCATGACTAGCTTTTGAGTTTGAATACTTTATGCTTCTCAGTTTCAGCTAAAATAATTGTAGAATTTAAACTTTTACAACACATTACAATAATTATATGTATGAATTAAAAAGACTTGTATAGACCATTAAGATATTTTCCTAACATATCAGAGAAATTGCCCACAGAGTATTTGTTTAACCAAACATTTTGTTGGTGCTGGCATCCTTTTTAATGCTTTCTCCCTATTCTTTTTAATTTAATTCTGTTACAACAGTATTTGTTGATAGTTGTAGTAGTATGCATGTGTGCACAAGTAGTTCTGCCGAGACTATATGAATAGGAATATTGCCTACTGTGAATCTATTTGTCAAGCTTGGATAGGCAGAACTGAGAGCCAAGAGCAGGCAGTCAACTCATTTGCCAAGCACTCAAAGGTGCTGCTCATGTAAATGTCAAGCTTAAACAAGTATCATTTAAGTCAACTAGGATGTTGCTTTTTATTTTGTGACATGTTTTTTTTTATTATTTTGTATTGATTGTAGAATTAAGAGCCTGGATCATGTTGAGAAGCAATTCTTTGTACTACATGAAAGCTTAAGTCAAAGGAAAAATCAAAGTATGGTGTTTTGGCTGTATAATGCAATGTTTGCTCAGGCAACAACTTCTTTGATAAAATCAAGGGGTTGGAGTAAAAAAAAAATCTATTTGCCTTGAGTCAGGATGAATATTTTCAGCAAAAATTATTTTTGTTGTGCACTAGGGTACTCATTGCACCCTAATGCACATTTGCTTGTAATTAAAACTGAAAGAGTTCCTGTGTAAATTTGGCTTTTGGTGCTCCATGTGGTTATTGTAAAAAAAAAAAAAAAAACACAACCACTGTATGCAGTGTTTCAATTAGCCACAAACAAAGCATAAAATTCATAGAGTTAAGATTAGGTGTTGTGTTTAGTTATGTCCAGTGGATTAATTGCAGCAGTTGAGTGTTGTAATTGTTAGTACATCAATCTCATCAATTGAAATGTCATGGTGTGAAGAAACCATTTTGAAGATTTAAGTCTTTGTCATTTTTACAGTTTGTGGTCTCCAAGGCAGAAGAAGAAGAAAAAAAACGATCTAGAATTAGTGCAGCCATCTTGCTGTCAAACGTCACCAAATTCTAAATAGTTTTTATAAGTCCCTGCCTACCCATTCATCTGTACGGTACATTAATAGCATTTATAATGATTTGTACTAAATGTTTATGTTTAATACAGACTGATACATTGTATATGGGCTTTGGTAGTTATATTTTGTGGGGAAAAAATGAATTGATTTTGTGTTTTTGTGAGTGCCACATCTCCATGAAGTCTGGTCTGTCAGGTCATGAATTGAATGTGAACAGTTAGGGAATTATTTCAGGTCCTGTTTAGGTTTACCCGGAGGCTCACTGTTGCCAGGCCACCATTGCCTTAAGGTGTAATGAGTGTACAGTCTTATTATGTCTGAGTAAATGTTTTCATAAAACGTCTTTATATAATCAACTGTGTATATGTCTGACAGAAAGGACATGTCAGAATAATTGATCTGCTTCATATTCTGTCATATGATTGCCCTCCAGATATTTGTGTATACCAAATCAAAGATCTTTATTTAAAAATGTGCTGTTTCACCCCCAGTAGAAAGTCCTAAGCGTTGTTTTAAAATAATTAAACCTTGTGGTTTAAAAATAATTGTATGTTTTTGGGAATGTTCAAAAATTGTTTAAATAAAATGTCTTTGCTGCTAACTTTGCATAGCTTTTGGTAATATCTTGCCATTTTCTTTTCTCTAAGACTGACTCCAGATGGCACAGGTTGGACAGGGGGCTTCTGTCATTAGTAGTATGACTTTGGAAGAACTAGCTTTCAGTAGGAGGCCCTTCTAGCTTATATTTATACACTACTGTTTCAGAGACATAAAAGGTTTATCTGCCAGTCAGACTTCTGCTATATACATAAGTGTTTACAGTTCCCGTTTAGTCCTCAATAGTTCTTTCTCTGAATAAATGTTTACATGTATGCATACTGTACCAAAATATTCAGCAGGGCACCTACAGTTTTGTGTAATATCTTGTTTGTGCTATGTAATGTAGAGTAATAAAGCATGGCTATTAAAAAAAACTGTTATTTTGTGTGTTCATTTAATTTAGCATTTTTTAATAACAAAAAGAACTATAATTGTTAGCTCTTTTGAGTTTTAAAAATACTCAAGCAGTGGCGGCTGTCCAACCAGCTCAATCACCTTGATTAAGACATAAAACTAATTAAAAGGAAATTATAAAATTTACTTTTTATAATTGATGGTTGCCCATTGACTCTTGTTACAATTTGTACATGCGCTGTAGCTCCTCTGAAATACAGAACTATAGGAGAGCTCTGTGTGCTCCAAAGCTACACACTGAGGTGACAGGAACTGTCATCAAAGTTGTTGTGTGGGTGATTGACAGGCTGAGTCGCGGGAAAGAAGCAAACTTACGAAGAGAAGCTGGAGGTAAAACCGGTTGGATCAGCAGTCCGAAGAGGCGCTACACTCTGTCTTTTTCCAGGACCTGGTTTAGCTACAAGGCTTGGCTAACTGCAAACAGCGAGGCTAACGCTTTATTCTGCTTCCTCGGATGCCTGCCTCCTTTTTCAAATGTAAGGATCTAAGCCAGCATAGATAAAGAAAGGTAGGACTGAGTTAAAGCACTTTTTTTTAAAAAGGCAAAGAGGAATGAACAATCTGGATTAACATGGAAAATAATATAATATAGTGTACTTTTTCTAGATGTTTGTTAATTTGCATAGTTTCTCTTAAATAATTAGTAAATTAATAATTATTTATTTTCTCTAGGAAAACAAGAAATATAAAGCTGACTAATAGCTTCTACATTTTAAAACTGGTACATAATTTTTTTTAGGTATGTGACATCATATTGGACAATGCAATACACAGTTTTGCCTTCACAAAGCCAAAACCAAAAAAGACCTTAAAATGAGTGAACTTAATAAGCACTTAATAAGATGATTTGGCAATGGAATTAGTATCTTTACTCTTAAAATAAGATAATTACAGTAGATAATATGCACTTCAAATAAGACAATATAATTGTTTATACAAATTTTAAATGTAAATTGTCTTGTTCCATTGGCAAAGTGTCTCACTTCCCTCCTTATTTCAAGAAAAAAAATGCAGTTATTTTAAGAAAAAAATGACTTTTTGAGATTTTAATAAATAAAAAAAAGATAAATAAAATAAACCTGTAAGTGAAATAATTTTTGTTTTGATAATGTTTTTTGTTGTTGACATTCATATAAATATACTGGTGTGATAACATATGTGTTTAATTTTTTTTTTGGTATACGTCCATTTTCACTTTATAGACCCACTGGAGAAAACTCCACCAGCCACTACTGTACAAGAGACACCATCTTGCTGCATAAAACTGACAAATTGATAGAGTCATACATTATATGAGCCATCCCTTTCTCTTTGAAAATGTACCTTCAAGTTTAAAGTACAAATCTCTGCTAAAACTTTAGATAGTAAAATACAGAGGCATGAGTCATCCTCTTGCCTACTTGAATGAACTTAATGGACTAAAAGACTTATTAGTTGCTAAGCTACCCTTTACATTTGCTGCACAAGGCTCCTCTAACACAAATAAAGCCTTAGATAAAATATCACAGTAACTGCTTTCCCATAACACAACATAAGACATGTAAATCTCCCATTAAACATTTTTGTTTGATAGTTTGATTAAAGGTTTCTGTATGTGTTTTTTGAGTTAAGTTAAGATCCTGTTTTTACATTTTTACTGTAGTGCAACATTTTAATAACAACTTCATTTTTTATTGTTATACCTTAATAGAAGATTACACAATTGAGGTATCCAAGTGTGTGATGACCATTATCTAAAACAGTTTTAATTTCAAATGTTTTGTCTGTATTTTTGTCCTTACTTAAAATGTGCAACTTCATTATAAAACATTTTTAAAAAAGCATGGTGCAATATACATATGCTTACACTGGTAACATTTAGATAAACATTAAGACCCTGTCACATAAATTTAAAAAGACCTAAAAGCAAACTTAAATCAAAAGCTGTACAAAATCACTTCAAAGTCCTGTCCCCAATGATGTGAACCAAGGATTAACACATGAATTGTGACAAAGTTTGAGGCAATCATACTGATTGCTGTTAACATATTGTGGAACTCATGCATAATGCTTTGGGATGGATGCATTGGCATTACTGCAAGGCATTCTAAATGGGAGAATTAGGGAGGAATGCATTTCTGTTAACACCAAGATCTATAGGAAGTCTAATGCTCCATAGAGCATTGCTCTTGGATGTATGTGCTGATGTTTGTCCAGTATTGGAGAGATTCCTGCCAGAGGTTATTCATGCATCTCCAAAAAATATTAGGAAATATAAAATAAGCTGATGTAGCTGAAATGGATAAATTTTTGGCCTATATTACAAACGATAGATTCCACAGGATACTGGTTATCCAGATTTGTAGTCTTTTCCCTTTTTTTTTTGACACTTTAGACCCTGTCTATCTGATCTTACCAGAGCCACATGTTTTACACTTCATCAAGTATAGACGTAAGATATAGCACCCAATGTTTGACGCAATACTGTCTGCCACCCTAGATGGCATATTCCATTATAATGTTTACACTCTTGTAAAAGTAAAACCTTGCTGAAATAAAAAAAAAAAATGATGTGCACATATTACCTCTAAAATATTTGACTTCACAGAATCTGAATTTAATCACTTGTTATGACCTGATTATTTTATGTTGATGTAAACACTAATACTGCTCTTCACCAACTTAAAATCTTTACCCTGTTCAAATAATTTTCTGGACATTTCAGTTGATGAACCAAACTAATATACTGAAATTGAACCCACCTAATGTACTTACTTTTTTACTAAGTTTACATTAATTAATGTTTGTATTGACATCAATGAGCTGCTCAGTGGCGCAGTGGATAGCACTGCTACCTTGCAGCAAGAAAATCTGGGTTCCATTCATGGCTCTTTCTGCATGGAGTTTGCATGTTCTCCCTGAGCATGCATGGGATCACTCCAGGTACTCCGGCTTCCTCCCACAATGACTGTTAGGTTCATTGGTTTCTTTAAATTCTCCTTAGGTGTGAGTGTGTGTTTGAATGGTCATTTGTGCTGTTTGTCTCTGTGCTGCCCTGCGATGCACTGCTGACCTGTCCAGGGTTGTACCCCACCTCTCGCCCATAGACAGCTGGAGATAGGCACCAGCACCCCTCGCGACCCCAGTAGGGATAAGGGAGACAGAAAATCGATGAATGCAAGCATACAGTAAATGGACACCAGTTCATTATTTTATAACCAAATTATACTTTTCACATTTCAAAAATGATTTCTATTGCCATATTACAAACTCCATTAAGAAACGCCTGAACAACACCACAACAGCCCTCCTGCTCTTTATAACATAACACTGGAGGCTCCCGCTGCCAGTGACGGCCAGGTATCCAGCCTTTAACTCCAACAAAACTCCACACTGTACCTTCAAGGAATGTTTGTTTAGCTCTGGATTTAACAATCTTTTTCTCTAAGTTTTCAGTTTCACGTTTATCCATATTTTCTTTGTTTTCTAGCTTTATTGGTGAGTTCTGGATTTATTTAATTTTCTTAGGTTTTTCTTTCCTTGTCCTCTGTTGCCCCTTTGTGTTTTCTTTTCCCTTGGCCTCCTCGTCAGCTCTAATCACATCTGCTCCTTAGCAGCTCGTTAGTCCTGCCTTTGTTCAGTCAGCCATAAATACACTCCCTCTGCAGTCCCTGAGTGCTGGTTCCTCGTCTTACTTTGTCTCACCCTGGCTCTTTGTGATTGTTTTCCCCTGATGTCTACATGGTTCTGGTTTGTGTTACATTTTTATGTTGGATTTTTGGATACCTGTTTTTGTTTAACATTTTGAAGTCGGATTTTTTGATTCCTGTTTTTGCTACCTATGTTATCCAATTAAATCTTCAAAGAACTCACCCCTGCCTCTCAGCCTCTGAGACTCATTTGGGTCCTTACAATAACCTCCAACCAAATCGTGACACTGGATGTAGCCCGGTTGAACGAGCGAGGGCTTTCTGCTAGCCAATGGTAGCGATTCATTGTCATAACGTTATTGGTAAATGTGTAAACCCTCTCCGACGTCAGCTAGCTAATATAAACTAGTTAACAGCCAGCTAAAACATTGATTATTTGCAACTGCTTTCTTACTTGCTGTGATTATCGGTGAAATCCACCCAGGATGTAGAGATGACGAAAATAGCGGTCTCTAATGGTCTGGGACTTGATCACATGCTCTGACTGCATGCAAAGCGAAACTCACATTTGACTCAAACAAAAAAAAATTACCTGCAGGTCATGAATAAATATAAACATATTGAGAGAAATCAAAAACTTAGTTTAGGGTCCTTTGTACATGTATTTAGTTCAGGTTAAGTCAAACTTGATGTCTCAAAATCCAAAAAAGAATGAGTTACACAATCAAATCAATAACTTAACAGCTACATGTTACACGTTTTTCAGTGCAGAAGAAACATTTATTCTTTGCTGTTCTCACATCAACTGGAACTGCATCACTAGCTTAAAAATGCAAAACTATTTTGCTGCTTTCAAAGAAAAATACTGACTTTTGTGAAACACAAACAACAGCAAAAAATTCACAAGCTGGAACAACCACAGAAATAAAGCTCTATCGATTGCGGAATAATAATGAAGTGTTTGATCACTGTCAAATAGCTTTTTCTTTAAGTGATCACACCCCTGACAGCGTTCGGACAATACTTTATCCTCAATCTAGCAACATATCATTTGTCTGCATACAGAACACAGATGTTAATCTAAATAGAATGTTTTCCTGGAACTTTTAAAATACTATAATTGCTAAAATACATATACTTTTACTCTCCAGCACATTGAAAATACTGTAGGGCTTTTATAGTTATTGTTTACAAATCCCATGCGTAACTACTTTAGCAAAAAAAAAAAAATATGAGAAAAATATAAGAGGAACAGTTAAATGTATTTGCTGTCCCTGTTTTTGAGATAAATGATGTCAAAATCAGGCAGTGAATTGAAAGCAGTAGCTATCAGTAGTTGTTATAACCTCCTGCTGTGTATTTTCCAATCATTGCCTTTCTGTTGTCCACGTCAAGAAGGTCAAGGACAGCTGGAACCACCACCCCTTTAAGGCCACTCACAATGGTGGGTCTATGTTCTTGTCACTGCACATGACTTTTAACATGTGCTTTTCATGGATAAAGGAAATCTAAAAGAATAGTTAAACAAAGAGTCTGCAGGTTATAATCAAAGACCATCATAATTGACTAGATAAGGGATTAGGATGTATGAAGACTTCAGAAAGGAAAAAAGAAACAGGGCTGACTAAAAACCAAACCCGAATATCTGTTCCTTCATTACAATGCCACAGTTAGTATACAGTTAGCAAAAGTTGCTTATTCCTTATATGATGTGTTTAAAATTTTGTCAATCATCTTCAGATGCTTTATAACCAACTACATTTGATGTTCAGACATATTTTTTTAAAAAAGCAAATGTTTATGTGTGGTGAAATTAAGCATGCCAAATTTGTTTGATGTCTAGTTCTAACTCTAATGCTATACAGTAAACTGTAAATCTGGGTTTTTAGAGCCTGAGATTGGCAGATGTTTTCTTTTGTTGATATTTTTACAGGTTCTTCTAGGTTAACCTTATGGAGGTGATTGCTGGGACATCTTTTTTCAGGAAAGATTGGCAACCATTTAAACGTTTTCCAATTTCTGAACAATCTTTCCCATTGTTGTTACTTCTGTAGATTTTTTTCTTTGTATTGTGTTTACACTTGTCAAACTACTTATTTTTAAAAAGGTGGCCCGATTTACTCATTATAAGTCATTGTTAATTTCCTATTATTAGCCACACCTAGTTAGCTATTCTTTCTGAGAACTATGGCTGTAATGGTATTTTTTTTTCTCCTGTATTCTTGGTTCATTACTGTCCTACAAAATATCAATAATTAAGCACTTTAATATGCCTGATAAAAAGCTAAATAAGCAAATATTATTTTTCACTTACAAAGACCTCAGATATATGGGGTTTCATCTCCTTTTACCATGACTGTATTATCCATGTTTCTGCTTGCTGAATCTGCTTAATCAGGGTGAAAAGCCTGCCTCCAATCAGGTGCAACCACCCTGCTCTACCTCCGACTCAATTCAGCTCCCTTCCTCCTTCATCTTTCAGTCCACCGCCAGTGTCCAAGCCTGCAGGGAAGACATCTCCATTCTAATAAATCTGCCCCAACTTTCATCAGCAGCAATGCTCAGCTCTGTGTCTTCTGCTGCAGTCTGAGCACCAAAAATGCTTATATTAATTCATGTCAATAAACTATGTAATTGCCTCCTTGTCTCTTTGTCAGTTTCTCCAGGTTGAAATAAAAGATTGTGTCTTACACATAAATGCACATTTCTTAAGAATGGTTATTTTAAAAAAAATCATAACATTATAAAACCTCTTGGAAAGTAACGTTTGCTCTGACAGGTTGGAAATGTTGGTGATTTCTTGAGACAGTTTGAAACCCCAGGAAGCATTGCCTACTAAAGGAAAAAAAGAAAACAGGAGAAAATATTGCCAAACAATAAATACAGTTTGTCTGCCTTGGTGAACTGTTGGTCTCTGATGTCATTACAGGAACTTCAGAGCCAATGGCTGTGCATGGCTGCCTGGAAACATTATGCTGGCGTAAATAACTCACAGTAGGATGTTGCTTCCTCTGGTGCGCTGGCACATATGTATTATGTGGGGATTTTTATTTATTTCATTCTGGTTCATATTTGTGTTCGTTCTCTTAAAAAAATATATACAATGACAAAAATCTGTATCTGTCTTAGTAGTTGTCATTTAACCTCAGGAGCTGATACACCCCATAGCCAATTGTGTGTTTTCTGACATGATTTGGCTAAATCTTAAGTAAAAAAAAAAACTTTTAATGTGTTTGTGCTTAAACATAAAGGGTAAATGATGAGGCAAATTCTTATTATGTCAACCATACCACACCATACAATTTTAAAACTAAGAGTATAACTTACAGTAAGTTTAGCTATTGTAAATCAGCATTAATTCCCGAGAATTGCAAAATCACTGCCCGAATAATGCCATGTAAGGGTATATTTACGTATGAGAGCTACAACTTGCCCTGGTTGTTCATTCACAGAAATAGCATTGAACAAGAAGCTGGAAAATGAACTGATGAACTGAAGAAGCTCTGAAAATGCAAACTGATGACTACCGTAACAATGTGTAACTGTGTGATGTTGCATTCTATCGGTGACAGGTGATGCTAAATGAGTAAGTGCTTTGCACATCTGAATAGAACATGTTTTGTCTCGGTCAGTGCAATAGGTGAAGGGATTTGGGGGGATTTGTTTTCCTGTGGTGTTCCTGCTTCTCGCTCCCCTAGGTGATTGAGTGGTGGCCTTGTCTGTCTAATTTACTCAAACATCAAGCAGGTTGATTAGGGAAGAAGTGCCCCTGTTGGAAATGTTGGGTCTCAGTTCTAAGCTCTATGGCTCTGGGGATTTAAAAATTGAACCCATGCAGGACCCTGTTCAAGGGGATTTTTCTAACATTCTATGTTGCTCTGTTGCAAATGCCTTGCATGCACTATATTTAAGCATGTTTTTAACACAAATCTTTCCAGTTAGCCAGCACTTACTAATATTTTGCTCCTTAAGCTATAAACTTGATGCCATATTTTATA
>NW_015151366.1:184117-187980 GCF_000732505.1 Cyprinodon variegatus
GATGGATGGATGGATGGATGGATGGAATATGGGCTAAATGGTTATATAATTAATAGTGTGTAATTACCCCACAGCCTGACCCCACAACTATGGACATATCTCTTTTTAGACAATATTTTGTGATGCCTGAGAAATCTACCTTTTTCTGATGTGATAAACTTCTTTAATTACATAATTACATAATATTTTGCAAGAGTCTCTATCATAAAACCCCAAATGAAAGACAATGATGTCTGTGATTGTAACAAGCCAAAATGTAAAACAAAGTTAAAGGGTTTGTGTTTATTTCTAAAAGGCACTATACATTACAAACAGTATAGAGAAAAGTAGTAAACTTAAAAGGAACATGTAGGTAAGTGGTCAGTGAGTCCCCCATCTTCTTTACCTTCCTCCAATATAAAGAGGCTGAATGGTAAACTGAATAGAACATTGAAAGCCACAGAGTTGGAGATAAGAGTGCGTTTTAATGCACAGTACAGTAATTCCATACTGCAGATGGGGCCCAGCAGACGCTATTACAGTTAAAAGCGTCCAACAGAAGACATGGCGTATCTTATTTTCCTGAACCCTTACTTTAAAATCCATTATGCAGCTGCTACATTTCCTGGGAGGAATACAGATGCATCTCATTGACATCAGTTCATTTTTAGAAATATAACATAGGAGTTCGACAAACAATCTGCTGTATCTCATTAAAATTTAAATTAGACTTTGAGCCTTCTAAGGTGTGTAATTTAAGATTTTAAATTAAATTTAAACCACTTAAAAATAAAAACACTTTTTGATTGCTAGAATCCTTTCCCTAAATATCTCAAGTTAACCTGGTGCTTTCTTTGCCAAAAACATAATTGATTTAACAGGGTTGTTTATAGACCAACTGCCGTTTAAGAAGCCCAAATTGAACCAATTTAAAATCAAAGAGTTCAAATTAATTAGCCTGGCCAGCCAGACTAATCTAGGCAGAATACATGGCATATTAGACTGGGAAGGAGTGGGAAGAGCCGGCTTTCAAATGCAGGTCAAACTGCATTTGAAAGTTGGGACAACAATCCACTAACTATGATTGGGATACAAACTCATTTTTATTTGAAAATAAAAACTCTTAATATAAACCACTTTTTAGTTCATAATAAAGAGCATCAATTTAACATTGTGCTGTCTTGATTGTTATGGTTAGAGCAAAACTGTTGCATTATGGGCCTGCCTCTTGCTCTGTGGCTTGTCCAGTCTAAAATAGACTGGAGAGCACTGAGCCTTACTAAATTGACTTGCACCCTGTGCCAGTTAGGCTGACAGGCCAAGAGATAAATCCATAGTAACTGAAAACATTACTGGCACTTAGATTTATGTCAATTCAATATAGGGTCTCTAATGTTTTTTTTCTTCTTTTTTGTCCTTTAATAATATCCCTGAGTGTTATGGTTTTGGTAGGTTGGTAGGTTTTATTTCCATTTTGTGTTATTCTAGTTGGTTTTGGTTGTATTTGAGTTCTTATATTTTTCTTGTTTATCCTCCGTTGTCCTTTGTGTCAGTCTCCTTCTCCAAGCTCCCTTCTAAATTCTTCTGTCCACACCTGCTCCTGGTCTGTTATTTAGTCCTCCGATTGTTTCACCTCCTGTTCAGTTACGCTTTGCTGGTTCCTCATAATTTCTTTGCTAATCTTGTGTTTTCCCTGGCGTCTCCTAGATTTTGGCATTTATGTATTTTGTTTGTGGACTTTTGCTTCTGGTTCCCCTTTGGATTAATAAACCTGCAAGAAACCACTTCTTCCTCTGTCTCTGCATTTGGGTCCTCTTCAAACCTCCTCACAACCTGACACTGAGATTATTCTATTAACTAGCTTCTGGTCTCATTTCTTCCACCATCATCATCACTCCTGTTATCCCACACGGCTGTCTTCTGTGGTACGTTTTTCACGAAGCAGGTTTACCAAAAACAAAGAGGGTTTACCCAACCTCTGTTTCATCCACCATGGTCACATTCCCCAGAACTAATCTGGTCGGTAATAGTTTTTTTTTCAATAAACTCAGAGTGTCAGCTTTTTCTGCTGTCCCTACAGGTAATAAAGTTGTTTTATTCCTTGATTTAGTCAGATTTTTGTCGTATTTTGTTCTTAAAAAAATGCTAACATCTGAAGCGCGGCTGCAAACAGCTATTTAGTATTTACTGTGTAAAAAAGACTGAATCAACATGAGGAGAGATGCATGAGATGATGCACAGGTTCTATATACATGTGCTTCTCAAAATATTGGCATATTGTAATAAGGTTCATTATTTTCCATAATGTAATGATAAAACTTGAACATTCATATATTTAAATTAATTGCACACTAACTGAAATATTTCAGGTCTTTAATTGTCTTAATACGGATGATTTTGGCATACCGCTCATGAAAACCCAAAATTCCTATCTCGCAAAATTTGTACCGTATATTTCTTCCGACTAATAAAAGAAAAGTGTTTTTAATACAAAAAAAGTCAACCTTCAAATAATTATGTACAGTTATGCACTCAATACTTGGTCGGGAATCCTTTTACAGAAATGACTGCTTGGAGGCAATCAGCCTGTGGCACTGCTGAGGTGTTATGGCGGCCCAAGATGCTTTGATAGCGGCCTTTAGCTCATCCAGAGTGTTGTGTCTTGTGTCTCTCAAATTTCTCTTCACAATATCCGACAGATTCTCTATGGGGTTCAGGTCAGGAGAGTTCGCTGGCCAATTGAGCAAACTGATACCATGGCCAAACCATTTAGCAGTGGTTTTGTCACTGTGAGCAGGTGCCAGGCCATGCTGAAATAAATATTCAGTGCATTTGAAAGAGGTTTAGGACTTCTTTGTTTGTTAAGTTCATTGAAAAAACTTGGGTGGCTGCTACACATTTCCACAGGAAGTCAAATGTTTGCATGGATTTCCTTACACTACCTTAGACAAAATGTAGAAGAGGGTTTTTGTGCAGAGATCATGACAACTATTTGTCTAAATGGTAATAATACCCTCAACTTACTTTTTATTTTATTTTGAATAATTATTTCATTGTAATACAACATGTAGAAAATGGGCAGTAACAAAATGATTCCTGCTGAGATTTGATCATTTGACACAGCCAAATACCAAAGTAATGGAGTCAATGTGTATATTCAATCTGCAAGACAGAGCCTGCGTAGCTTTACCTACATATCTAAACTGCCACTCCATCTTAATCTAACTGCCAGTTGTCTTTTGCTCTACAGGTCTCCTCAGCACCCAGTAGCTTTGCAGACTCTCCTTTAAAAGCTGCATCATTACAGTCAAGTCTGTCTGCCTTCCAACCAAGTGCAATCCTCCACCGCCTCCTTCAACAACCCAGTCTACCTCCTACTTAATTCCATTCACTTTATCTTCCAGTCATCCACCAGTTTCCAGGCCCTAGGGGAAATACATCCTCGTTCCCATGAATCTGGCCATTTGATCATCCTAAGCAATGCTTTGCTTTATGTGTTCTGCCAGGGTCTGAGCACCAAATATGTTTTTATTAATTCATGTCAATGTACTCTATTATTGCCCTATTGTGTCCTTGTTAGTCTCTCCAGGTTGAAAAACTATTTAAGTATGTTGGGTACTAAGGGCTGAAGAAGAAGGTATAAACAGGTTTTATATTTTTTAAGTTATTTTAAAGTGAGGTATCTAGTCTACATTTGAGCTTACTACATATATTATGCATAAAATCAGTTGTACAAATATTAGTAAAACCATAGTGAACAAATTCGCCATGACAGACTTGAAAGAACATCTGCCTAGACCTATTTTTAATATGTTTTGCTTTCTCTATTTTGAACCTTCAAAATGTTGCCATATTTTAACCCTAAAATATGAATATATATATAT
>NW_015151366.1:188517-196394 GCF_000732505.1 Cyprinodon variegatus
CATTCGGCAAAATGCATTTGCTAGACAAACATCTCCAGCCAAAAACCAAACATATTTATCCAGTCATAATTTAAAATGATGCCATTATAGTTCTTGCTAAAAAACAAAAACTAAAAAAAAGACAAAAAAAAAAACGACAACAAACCAGCTTTCTGTTTCACGGTTACTTGTCAAAAGTAAACTAAAAAGGTGTCTTGGACTTTCCAGTGTCAAAAACTTGAATGTAAATGTCCTAAAGTCTCAATTTAACTGCAAGTTGGATGGTTTACAGGGCAAAAAAAATCTGCAGTGGTCTCAGGAAAGTCAGAATGTATTTTACGTAGGATAGGATCACACCAGCTGGTAAGCCAGACAACTACCGAGTTGTCATTCCTTTAATATCGTCCAAGTAGTGTTTCACTTGACCCTCATTTTGATCTCAGCTGTAAGAGAATTTTAATCAAAAAAGGTGAAAGATCAGAAGCTGTGCCCCTGCAGGTGGTAATTAAAAAAGCATTGAAAACCTGTGGCACCTGTGAAGATCTGCTTTTAGGTGTCTTGTTTTATTAAAGTCGTAGGGAAGCGGCTGTTCCAACCTTTGCATTTCCGAATTCTCCCGAGTGGTGCCCGACTTTACACTTGTGAATGTTTTTTATCAAGTGGGCAGGACTGTTGTGGCGGAAGGTTTGCAAGCAAGTTTGGTTGTTGCCGGTTTATAAATAACTGACTTTATTAAGGAATGTTGGAATATGTGCTACAAACAATATTTTTTCTTTATTGTGTTTTCATACTTTTATTAGTTCATTGATTGTAGGAAGTGGCAAGTTAAAGGCAGAAGGAGACAGAATGCTTCCACAAGTTATGTTACCACATATCTTCAAGTCTGTGTTATCTGACACAGATGTCATCTCATAGTCCTATTTATTTACTGCCATCAAACTCTAATTATAAATTACTTTTGGAGGTAAAACTAGTTTACAGAAAAAGAAGCAAAGCAATTGTAAAAGAACAAGAGGAACCGTCAAGGGAACACAATATATAAATTCAAAGCAAGTCCTAAATACATTAAATGTAAAGAAAATATCGAAATATCTCTGGTAAGTCTTTACCTTGGATTTCCATGCAGCTCCTCTTGTCTCATATTTTAAGAACTCTTTCTGCAGCTTCATTAGGAAATAATCCAGACATCATAATTGGTGAGGTAAGATCTTACAGAATGGCCTATCTATTCCGGTGTCATACAAAGGACAAACTACAGTAAAAGTGGTTTAACAGGAGGAGCATAGGCTATTAAGTTTAGTTACATTTCTAATTCTATTAAGTCGATAATAATAACCACAAAAAAAAAAAAACGAAAACCAAGTGGTAGACTTTAAAACATCCAAAGTCCTGTTATTTTAAATAAAGAAAAGTATTTTAAGATTATACACGACTCCTCCCAAGACATACTGATAATGCATGTTTGTAATGTTACAAGAATTAGAGGATGAAAGAACAGGACTTAAAAATGTGATTCATATTGTCAAATAATTAGCATTTTGCATCAGTGAATTGGTTTAGGTCAGAAGGTTCAGGCAGATTGGGTGACTGGGGTTGCATTAGGTGCTTTGGAAACCTGCCATGAAACAAAACGTGCTGTATTATCTCAGGTTTTTGTTTGCCTCCACAAACATAACAACAATGTGGCCTTGGGGCCTGTCTTTGGCCTTTCTGATGGAAAACACTGATTGCAACACAACAGACTTTGATTAGGACTTGATAAAGGACAGAGTCTCCATTTCTAGAGGGAAAAGGGTGTGTGACAGACAACGCTTAACTGAGACAAGTGGGCGTCTGCCCACCATGGCTTAAATTAATGGAATCCCCTGTTAAAACAACTAATCTGACAAGGATTAACTAGGGTCTCAGTAGAAAAAGGAGAGAAATCAAAACCAGGTGCGACCTACATGTCTTGTCCTTAACTTACACAGTTTGCATGCTGAGTCTAAAAGTACTTTGTCTCATGTAAATTATATCACCTACCAACTAAGATCCAAAAGGAAAAGTAAACATAAAAAAATAAATGCTCTTGTATGAAAAAAAAAGAGTAAAGCTATGCTATAGGCTTAGATGAATATTTATTGCCATTATTTTTAGATTTCTATAAGAGCATTCTTATAGAATTAATTTCTATGCATATACAGTATGTAAAGAAACTAATGTCTGTTCACTCCAGTGAAAGAAAATACTTTATATGAATTAGCAAACTGAGGAAAATATGTAAAAAAAAAATAAAGAAAACCGGTGTTGGAATTATACTTCAACAGATGTGGTAGTGGTACCACTTAAGTCTACTATGACAAATTTTGAATGGATTTTCAGTGTTCAGGCTCATAAGTAAAAACACATTTTTGGTTTGAATGGGTAAGATTGGATTGGGTAAGACGGTTCAGATTGGACTCCCTTGATTAGATGACTGGAGTCTGGGGTGCTATTGCTTTGTTGGGAAGAACACCTGCAGCCACATGGCCCTTCCTGGAACCAGTTTGACACCTGTGCCCTGGTGCATGGTTCAGAGCGGACACGTTGTACTTGAAAAGAACGTCTGCACTTCCTTGGAAAAAAAGTTGCCCTCAAAATAAGATCTGAGGATACATTCACACTGCAGCCTGAAGTGACCCAAATCTGATTTTTTTTGCCCATATGCGACCTGTATCTGAGCTTTTCAAGACAGTCTTACAACATAATGACGTCATTAATACTCAACAAAGGTCACTATTCTGCTTCTTGATACATAGAAACGGGTTGAAAAACAGCAACCATGGCGGGTGATAATGCAGGAGCAGTCTTTTTTAAATCAGCTTAAAAAGATTGAGTTTTTAATGTTGGGAAAGGTCACTAGATGCGCTCCAGCACTACAAAACATAGCACACATGCTTGTGACGTCCTCTTCTGAGCATGCGGGACACTTGCATTGTATGATTGCAGTTTACACAGACGATCACATACAAGTCGCATGTATTTAGAAATGTGAAGGGCAATGCAAAACAAATATAGTAATTTAACTTTCGTTGCAGTACCTAGTCTAACGATAATCTTGAACATCTATTTAGTGAGAAAAAAGGCCACCTTTTCTGAACAAAAGCTTTACATTTTAAAACAAAGGCAGTAATCATTCTATTTAATTTTTACTTTTTAAATGAGAGTGTTTGGAAATGTTTATCAGTCCATGACTTGTATTTTTCTCATAATATAAATATTATAGGCAAGGAAAGGCAAGGCAAATTTATTTGTATAGCGCAATTCAGTACAAAGACAATGCAAAGTGCTTTACATGATTAAAATACAGGAAGATAAAACAGAATCAGAGCAAGTAGGGAAAAAAAATAAATAAATAAAAAATTAATAATTATATAAGATGAATTTTTCTTTGTCACATGAAATGTAAAAAAACAACATAAATAGCATTTAAGTGAAGCTGGTTTATGTTGATCTTAGTCAGAATGAGGGAAAATGGGACATAACTACAGTTGTGACATTAGTTTAACAAGGCTGTATAAAAAGGAAAGTTTGTGCTTTGACTTCTCAACAGTGAGGCTGATAAAGGACTATAAAACTTCTCCAGACCTTTTTAGAAACTGCTGCCAACTGAGTTTTAATTGACTTCTTTCACACATTTTAGAAAGCTCATAATAAAGAATCAATAGCATGTTTATCTGTGTAACGAGCCACTGCTTGAGCATTGACAGGTTTATACTTATTTGTGAGTGAGAGTTTTACTCGAATATGTACGTTTTTCAAGGTTGTGAAAAATGGGAAAACATATCTGAAAACAAATCTATTCTAATGTTATGCTTTATAGCTTAGATGTTTATTTTTATAATTCCTGAATCTTGTTAATTTCAAAGAACCCTGGTATTTACATTCAATAATTAAATTTTTGTAAACATACGTACAGTACAAGGCTACATGCAATACATAAGGAAGGTTGAGGACTCTTTGACTTTGTCTACAAAGCAATCCACACAGAACAACCAAGGCAGGAAAATGTCGAATTAACTAATCAAAATGCTTTTAAAAGAATAAATCGGACAATTTATTCGTTCCAGTGTTACTTCCCTCAAATAACAACATCAATATAAGAACAGCAAAACAGATTTGTCAAGCATCATTTATGCTTTCTATCAAAGTGATATATGAGTAATCTAAGTAATAGCACCAAAATTTACTTTTACATTCATAAGATGTGCTCCCTCCTGAATTTGATTTTGTAAACCTCCACAGTGTACCAAAGCTTCACTAGAATTGCTGTCATACTCTTGTATTTTTTTTTCCATTTTTTTGATGCTGATTCTTTCAAGCCATTAGATTTGTTGGACAAACAGCTACTCTAACATGCATGGACCTCTAGGACTGTACTTGCATCTGTCTTACAATCTATGTCCAAAAAAGCTGAGAACGTACACATTAAATCTGCCTTTTAAATATAAGTTTTAATTCAATATAATTTCTAACATAAAAGTTATAATTTTTATCATTAAAATATTTTATGTTTATCAGGATTATCTGTAACTTGGCTAACCTTTATTATATTAAGACTGTAATACCCACTAGCTGTTATGGAGTAGATTGTGGAAAAGTTTAAACAATAACGGTAACTAGTCAAATGAATACAGTCAAATTAATAAAATACAATAAATTAGTTTATCTTCTCATGAAAACGTACAAATAACACTAGCTTATATCTTTTTCTTGATAAGATTTCTATGCACCAGGCACTGAAATGTAGGGACAAAGCAGATAGAAACATTCTATAATTGAATTTCTATTATAAAAGAGGAGCTACAAAAAACAGCAGGAGGTATTAAGGAAAATTATGAGAAGTAAGATAGTCTACCTACCCCTATATTGTATATAAGGGTTGGTTGAAACAGGAAGACAAAGACTAAATGAACCTGAAGCAGTAGTGATTACTAATACAAGGTGCAGGTGAAGCTGATTAACTGAAAGGAGAGCATAAATATTATTAAATCTGCTTGTTGTTTCCCTCTGTAGGCTTATCACAACAAGTCTCTGAAATCTGAAGTGGTTTTTAATGGTAGTGCTGCAACTACTGTATTGGATGATAATATTAGAAACTATATGAGGCATTGTTTGTGCCATTTCCTCCTTCCTAATCACCGCTGAATACCATATCAAGGCTTCTGTTCACATCCTGTAAACTGCATTTGACTTTTCTAAGACCTTCCAGGGATTAGTCTATCAGTTCTATTTTGATTGGTGTTATCTTTCAACACATGTCTAATGTATATTAATATATTTGAAACCAAAGAGGTAGTGAAACAGGGTGAGTGAAACAGCACATCCCACCTTGATACCAAAGGGCATTAGAGTAAATTAAGAGGGGCCTGCTAGTTTATGTGGCTTTGATGAGACTGCAGCTGTGGTATAAGCCATGCTTTACCTCTTCAGATGGCCAAGGTACTGAATAGCAGGTTACGTAATAGCAGGCAACAGTTAATGTTAAACAAGTTTAGGCCAAGTTTAGGTTCAGCTCAGATTGTTATCTCTCCGGAGGATAATATGGTTTAGCCTAGCCATTAGGAAAGCATTTACACGGGCAAGATGCTTAAGCAGATACATTAATAAGGGATAGAGGGGTATAATGCATCCCCCCGTTGTCTGATATGCAAACTGTAGAGTCAAACAGGCCCTTATTTCAATTTAAAAACTTATTGTTTCAGTTTCTTATCAGACAGCAGGGGTCCTTTTCATGAAGCAGGTTTAACAAACTCGGATTCAAATCTTCAACCCTAAATTGATCTAGTCTAAAAACAGGAACACTGAGTAGTCGGTTTCACAACGGCTGCTATGAATTAGTAGAACCACTCAGATTTTAGCATGTTGGCAACAAGTATGAAAAGCCATCATCAGTGGAGCACCGATTCAACAAGTCACCATGACAACAGGCAACAAGAAGTGCCTGTTTCCCACCACTGGAACTACAGATTTTTATGAAAAAATGAAAATAAAATTTAAAAAAAGGAGAATGTGGTTAAAAGACAGAGAAACAGTGTTATAGCTGCAGAAGAGAGGAAGATGGTGAAGGAGAATATTGTTGCTTCAGTTAATGCGTAGGTTTATATGAGGTGGCAGGTCGTTTTTACATCTATTAGAAGCACTCCTCTCTCTTGTTCTATTTATAGATCACTAAAATAAGATTCTTTCTGATCAAAATAACACTCTTTGTCTTCACTGTAATGATATATTTTCTAAATTCATTTTTTGTATTAGAAATTAGAATTTTAAAAAGTAAAAAACTATACAAGTAAGAATTACGTTTTATATATCTAGAAATGTTTACACATTTTAAGTGGCCATTCTGTTTTTATGACAAATGCAAAACATATTTTCATAGTTGAAATAATACAAATGTTGACCAGCAATGTCAGGAATATGGAGATCTGAAATTAATTTATAGACTTCCAGAATGTTTATTCTAGATGTGTAGAATGTCATTTTATATGAAATTATCATTTAGACAAAGAAACATTTTTTTTTTTCCGATATTAGGAATACATATTCAGTAAAACTAGTACATATCAAAACAGCTTGCCATAGCTCGTGTTGCCATGAAAATATTACAGGGTTATTTCTTGAATGGCAGTAGATCAATATATCTATTTAGGGGAAATCTTTTGGTAGCAGGTGAAAATGAAGTCTAAAAACATTGTTCTAATATATAGAACCTGTGCATCATTATGGGTCCCCCTCATGTTGATTCAGTCTTCTTTTACACAGTAAATAAGTGTCTGTTTGCAGCCTCGATAGCAACCTTCGGATGTTATCATCCCAATAAAAGGTTGTTATTAGCGGTTCTCAGTCCCATAGAATGGCTTCAGATTGTGTCAGTAGGCTCAGTAGGTTGTTATTATCAAGTGAATCCTAACACTAAGGTAATTCCTTTTCCCGGTGGAATTAATGAATCTTTATATGTGTAATCTGCAAATAATATCAGTAGTTCTTCATGTACATGAAGTAGTCAGAGGAGACTCCGAGTTTACTGAAGAAAAGTTTCTCCCCACCAGGTTAGCTCTGGGAACAATGTTATCATGGTGATTTAAACAGAGGTTGAGGAAACTCTCTTTGTGAATGGGAAAAGTTTCCCTGTTTTCAGGTTTAATCAACTTAGAGTTTTTGCTAAACCTGCTTCGTGAAACGGACCCCTGGCACCCCAACAAAACCAAAAGATGTTATACAAACCATTGAAGATTGTTCTGTCTCTTTATTGGTCGAGTGTCTGGGGGAGGTACATACATTGTTAATACAGGAAGTTCGAACACTGTTCTGAACAGTGCAAAATATACTAGTCATTAAATGCCTGGATAAAGCAGAGAGGGTATATATGGTAGTTGACTTAATTTGTATCAAGATCAGATATGCTTATCGTGCTCATATATCGGGGAAAAAAGGCCCAACTGTTGACACGGAATTATACAGAAAACCTGTTCCCATTTGTGCAGTTTCTTTTGTTGACACCCTAGTTAGCTTGCAGTAGTTACAATACACACCACAAAACAGTAAAAAGCAAACAAAACAGAGACTGATTCAGTTCCTGCACAGGAACACAATAATATCAAAAAAGATGTATTTATATTTAATGCTCACCCCCATTGGGGTTGGCAGATATTATATTTAATTAGATAATAAAACTGTTAGCTCTGCACACCTATGGAATAACTTCACAATATCCTTTTGAAATATAAGTTTTTTAAACAAAAAAACTAGTAAAACTCAAGTAAACTAAGCTACTATGTATACAAAGAAAAAATAAATTAAATTGGTTAAAAACTGTTATCAATAAAATGATGCTATTTATCAAATAGCATAATTTTATCATTTTATTATTTGTGAGCTAA
>NW_015151366.1:197609-210397 GCF_000732505.1 Cyprinodon variegatus
TATATATATATATATATATATATATATATATATATATATATATATATATATATATATATAATGGTGTATATACTGTATGTATTTTTTTGTGTATGTGAAAATTGGAGAAAAAAAACAATACAGGTTTAACTGGAAAGTTACTCTACTTTAAGTTAATTTAAGTGCAATTAGAGGGAGAGGGGATATAAATCATAAGTTTTACTTCTTCATACCCCTTTTCAGACAAGTTACATTAATCAATGTCACTTTTCTGGTTGTATTTACCGACAAATTTATTTGGTGCAGGGATTTGTTTCTATTTATGCTCAGGTGAATTTAGTTAGTTTGGAAATTGGTGTTTAGTTTGGTTGATGTTAACTAGTTTTCTGTGTGTATTTGGTTTATTCATTTATTGTTGTTTTTCAAATTGTCTGTCTGAAATAATCTGAAATAAATTCCTATTTATACATTCATTCATTCAAAAAACTTTGGAGATGCATTAAACCCATAATTAAATTCTTGCTTAAAACAAATTACTGTCTGAATTCCCCCAGGGAAAATTGACTTCTTATCTTTGATTCATTATAATGGGAATTTAATTGTTGAGGGATGTTGCAAACTAAGATGTCACATGTTTCATTACTCTCATTGATTGAAGCTTTATCCAATAGCACCCAGAGACATTTCAGTCACCACCCAGTAATAATATCTCTTAAGATGTTAAATAATTTACTGGAAGGCTATGGTTTACTTAGATTTGTGCACTTATCTAGCCAGATCAATAACCCCATTTTTTTTTTTTTTTTTTTGGGTCATCATTTTAAAGAAATGTAGGTCTCTCCACAGTTTTCAAGCAGTGTTTGCTTGTCCCCAAGTAGATAATTATTTGTTAGAAGAAATACAAATGACGGAAGATGTAAACTAGATTAAGCTCATTAATCAATTTAGTATATTTATCTGATTATGGTAGTAGTTAGCTGTAGTCAGGCTTTAATGTCATAATGAATTTAATCTTGGGCAAAAAAAGCACCTTTAATATGTTCACGATATGTTTTTCTTAAAAAAAAAAAAAAGCTGATGAAAATTTGTTTGTATGTAAAAGATGGAGAGGGTGTTTATAAGTTGATTAGTGGATTTCTGTTTCCAGGTTTGACTTTTTTCTGCCACTGAAAATGGTAAAAAAAAAAAAAAAAAAATATATATATATATATATATATATATATAAAAGGTAAAAGGTAAAACCTAACTTTTATTAACTCAAAAGTCAGAGCTTAGATGGATGGATAGACCCTTATGGTGACTGAGGTGAGGAAATTAGGTCAGATTCAATCATAATTCCTTTTTGACATTTAATTTCAGACTGCTTTATCTGATCCCAAACAGCAGTCTGTAGGCTGGCACCGCACCGCTGAGCAACCTTTTTAACACACACAAACAAACCAATTCCATCCAAAAATTCTTTGCCATATAGCCATAGGTAAAAATTATCTTTTGTATCTGTCATGCACCAGATCTGGGGAAGCCCCTGACTAAACATACTTTGTCGTTGTTTAAAAATCTTGTGAAGAAGATGCTCACTGCTATCAATAATATGGCTTCCTTTTGATAGAATTCTTCTTTTTGAAATAGTCTCCAGGGGTTCTACAGGAGTTCCTAGAACAGAGCGTCCTCCTTTATTAGATGATTAAGCTTTTGTAATTAATTTGCTCTAATGACTAATGACTCTACCCCAGCAGATGGTAGAGGAAAAGAACATACTCTCTCAAACAGACACAGAAGATATAGCATCTTGTTGCAAAGGTCGCAGGACCTAAGCTTCCTTCGGAAGTATTATCTGTTCTGTCCCTTCTTGTAGACAGCTTCACAGTTGTGTCTCCAGTTGAGTTTCTTGTCCAGGTGAACACTGGGGTGTTTATACTCCACCACCTCAACTTCTTCTTCCATGACATGAAGAGGATTCCAATTGTTCCTGTCTCTTCTGAAATCTGCAATCATCTCCCTTGTTTTGATGACATTCACGGATAAGATAGGTTTCCACACCATGCCATAAAGTGGTTAACTAGCTCTCTGCACTTACCTTCTTGACCATTTTTAATGCATCCAATGACTGTACATTCAACAGAGTATTTCTGCAGATGACAGTGCTCTGTCTTGTACTGGAATTTAGCTATGATGACTAAACAGGAATGGTAGGAGTACTGTCACTTGTGGTGCAATTGTGTTACTGGCTACTTGACTAGCTTGACAGCTGACCCTTCAATTTAACAACTGTGGTCTGTTTGTCAGGTATTCTTTGATCCAGGCAATTGTTGATGCCTGCCCTTGAGCCTTCTGGAGTTTCTCACAAAGTAAATCAGGCTGAATTTTGTTAAATGCACTGGGGAGGAGAAATCAAAGAACATGATCCTCACAGAGTGGTCTACCTTGTCTAAATGACAGTAGGTTTGCTGAAGCAGGTTTATGATGGCATTTTCAACTCCAACTCCACAGCTAACTGCAGGGGGTGCTGATAGCTGCTTGTTTGTTTGCTGAGGAGAACCAATAGTTGTCTCGCTAGGTACCTTTATGAGGTGCGATTTCAAGGTAATAGGTCTATAGTCACAGAGGACTGTTGGCTGAGTCTTCTTTGGCACTGGAACAAAGCAGGAGGTCTCCACATCACTGGGAACTGTCTCTTGGGTCAGACTGAGGTTGAATAGGTGCTATAGAATCCCACAGACCTACTCTGCACAGGCCTTCAGGGCTGACCCCATCAGGACCTGGTGACTTACTACCATTCAGTTTGGTGTCATAATCGCAGCCCCGGTAGCTGATCTAATTACTCACTTCATTCACCTGTCGTTCCCTCCCCGCTCCCTATTTATCATTGATCTTATTCACCTGCTCCCTCTGCTAAATATTTATATACACACGGTTCAGCCCAGCTATCGGGGCCAGATAATTATTCTTTGTTTTTTCGTGTTATGATTTTATGGCCGTCATTTTTTTTTTTCATTAGAGTTAAGTTCCTGGTTCAGGTCTTGACTCTTGCAGGCCAGTGGATTGAGAGGGTTTGTCTCCTGGTTGTGTTCTGGCTCTTCTTCACTGAGCCCTCAGGGTTGTGGCTCGGCATATGGGAGGAGCACAGGTTCTAGTCCTTCTCAGCGGAGCCTTCAAAGTTTTGGCTCGGAATGCAGGGAAGGTCAGTTTTAATTCCTGTAAGCCAGGCTCCAAGGTGGAGACCAGTTCAAAGTTCTACGGTAATTGCAGTACCATGTCTTCTCTCTGTCCCTCAACCACTGAGGTTGCCTGTCTCCATCTGAGCGTGTCTGTCTGAGCTCGCTGCTGGACTCATAGAACTCTGAAGCTGACTCCACGCTCTGTGGATTCCTGGAACCCTGGATCTGTCTTGCCATTCGGATCGGAACCCCTGGTCAGGCTACGGACTCCTGGATCTTGGAACTGTCTGGTTCTGAACTGTTTCTCTCACCTCAGTCAGTCTCCGGCCTGCTCACTGAGGTTGTTGCATCAGGGACACTTTGGACGCTCTGAGCTGCATCTCATTTGGCAGTCTTTCGGCTTGATTCTGCCTTCCTCAGAGAGGATGGACTGAACTTTTAAATCAGGTAGGTGACTCACACAGATAATCATCTCCCTTCAGATGATTGTAATCACTTACCTGTGTTCCAGAAAGTCATTGATAATACGGTGCCCTGCCCCCCTCCTGCAGCTGCTGCGGTCCCTTTGTCCTTAGCAGCCCGGGTTTCTGTTCTGTTTTAATGTTTTCTGTCATTAAACGTTTTGAAACTTCTTATTGTCTGACTCACCTGGAATAGTCAGTCCATCTGTCCCGTTTATGATAGTTTGGAGTCTGTGCCACAGAGGAGTGAAGTTAAGATTAAAATCATCAGTTAATGACACAAATGCATTTGGCTGTTGTGTCTGGAGTTAAGCAATGACAGAAATAATTACGTCACATGCAGTGTCTGCAGCGGAAGAAGGTGGAATGTAAACGATTAGAAACAAAACACCGGTAAACTCGCTGAGCAAATACGGCCAAAAACCAACTGCCAGAAGTTCAATATCTTGGTTTCACAGAAATATGTCCTGGGTGACACCATCTGTTGTTCACAAGCACTGCAACTCCAGCTCCTTTTGATTTTCCAGTCTTCTTCAAAGGTTTGTTTGCTCGTATGGTCAGAAAGCCTGACAAAGAGACAATGGAGTTTGAGATATTATCCTGCAGTAATGTTTCAGTTAAACCGTTATGCTGCTTTGCCGGTATTCTGGCTGGTACCTTTGCTAGGGCTTTGATTTTTTTTTACTTTTTTTCTAAATATCTCACATTTCCCATAATGATTGATGGAAAAGATGGCTAAATTTGTTCCTCTCTCATATCCTTGCTCATGCTCTGCATCCCCAGCACCTTCTTTTAAACTCAGCTGTCATGATTTTATCCAAAGCTCTGACCCACATGCAGAAGACCAAACAGAGAGACCAGGGAAAAGGTTAACAGGTTTTATTGAGAGTTGGTTAAGAGGAGTCCAGTGCTGCTCTGAACACTGTCGAACCAGGACTATAAAGTGAAGGGGAAGATTCCGCGGTTAGTTCAAGCTCAGTGGGAAATGTTTGTCTTAGATTTGAAGAAGGGAATTAAGGCAACGGACTCACGTTTCCAGAAAAAAGGTGTCTCTTGTTAAATCCTGTCGGTGTGGGCTGTTCCAGTAAATGACTTGCTCGTCGGAGGGCGGACTGGGTTTACCCAGTTTGCGGTTTTTCCTTGAAGAACGGAGGAGCTGACTGCCAATTAGGTTTCCTGAGGTACTTGAACGACTTCTTGTGGAGATAAATCCCCTGCTCAGAGAGATGGCCAAACAATCCTTGGGGGAAAAGTAGATCCAATCCACTAGCTTGAATCCTAAGCTCAGTTTGATGCTTAGAGAATCCTTTGAGGGAGAAGGTCCAAAACATCCAGTTTGCAGGATGACTTACTGCCGAGAGGCAAAGACAAAAAGCAAGGTCAAAACTCAGGTAGACAAAAACTCAGTTTTACTCAGCAAAACTTAGCTTGGCTAGAGTACCCAAAACTGGCAAACACTTTGGCGTCCAGGTAGTGGCAGTCAGCAGCTTAAGAGTCCTCTTGTAATGAGGTAACGATCCGCAGGTGTGTAAGGAGGCCCAGGAGAACCAGGCACCGCCTGCTGGTGGAGGGAAGACAAACAAAAGCACAACCCACACAAACGGGATTCTTAACAGCTGGCACTTGCAGAAGTGTGTTGATGAATTATTTTAGCATTAGAGATGTTAATTTGCTGCTCCCAGGTGTAAGAAATCAACTTGCTGTTGTTACTGTGGTTACGGTCATAACAAGAATCCAAAAAGGAAAATAACAAAAACAATATCAGTATTAAGAAAATCTACAAACAGAGAAACTCAAGTTATCTTAAAAAATATGAGAGTAAAGCTAGCAGAACTACTCCAACATGCATCCACTTTATGCAGTGCAATTGTAGAAAAGCAGTGCACTTCTACCCGGATCTGGTCTCCGGCTTGTTCAATGTCCTCCGGGACTGCAGCATTTGAATACTCTGGGCCGCACCCGCCGTATCTTGTTGGAAGCCCACCGGCTGGATTCTAGGTCGTTCTCTGGGCTTGGATTAAACTAGTAAACCAGGTTAGTGACTCGCATTCATAACCTTCTGCCGCCAAATTTATGTGGTCACCAGTGTTGGGAGTAACACGTTACAAAAGTAATGCATGACAGTAATGTATTACTTCTTGATGTAACGCCATAGTGTAAGGCATTACCAATAAATTTTCTGTAATATTTTACTCGGTACATGTTCAGCAAAGCTTGCGTTACAACACTCATTTATAAAAAAAAAAGTAAAACTGCGAGACCATGAGATATTTATGAAGGAAGATTAGAGCAGGTTTTACAGGAGTGGCGCGCCGCGCGAGACATGATTTCTGCGTAGTGCTTTCGCTTCCCAGTGCAAAAGCTAACAAAGATGGCAGAAGACAACTGTACATTCGTAATATAAAATTATCATGGTCACATTCAAGGCACTTCACCACCTTGCCCCCCCATATCTGTCAGACCTCCTGCATGTTCCTACCATCCTGCTTTCAAGAAGTTAGTTAGTAAGATCCCTGTGATCAACAACGACAAGGTAAGCTATTGTTTCCATGATGACTTGCTAGAATTGTATCTAGTTCATTAAGATTCTAGGTCACTGGGTAAAAATGTATAGTCAAAATATTATAGCCATCAACTAAGGAATTGTTTCCGCCACAGAACGAAAAATAAAAAAGGTATTGCGACTTTTTATCTCGCAATTCTTTTTTTCCCCTCACAATTGCGAGTTTACATTTATTATTTTCTTTTTTTATGCAGTGGAGGAAAGAAGCTTCCATAATCAACAGACCTAAACTTAAAAAAAGATTCATGATTGAATTTACAAAATGTTTTAAAGTGGTTGCAATCATTTTATTTTAACTCCATTTGAAATATAACCACGTTGAAACTTATTTAAACGTGTTTATTTAAATTTAGAGGAAATAAATAGATTGCAACCACTTACCTTAAAAAAAAACAGTTTATGAATCATTGATATATTCAATGTATATACAGCAGCATAATATGAATGTATGTTCTTGTGTTTATATTAATGTATAAACATACGATTTGCAAACTTGTGATTAAGAATAGCATGATCATGATCTGGAGTTTTAATATATATTTTAATAATATATGTGTATTTTACTTATTTTTCAGCATGTACTGCCATGCAGAACAACATTTTCACAGGACCTGGATAGAACCTATACTGCCATGGAAAAAGTTCTAAAGAAAACAAATGATGAGCAGCAGTACGTGTCAACAACTGCAGACATATGGACTGCCAAAAACAGGAGTTTTTTGGGGGTGACGGTTCATTGGATCGATTCAGAGACGTTGCAACGGAAGAAGGCTGCGATCGCTTGTCATAGGTTCAGAGGTAGACACTCTTATGACGCTATAGCATCTGAACTTGAGGATATTTTTTCCCAGTATGGATTAACCACTGAAAAAGTGACTGCATGTGTGACAGACAATGGCAGCAACTTTGTTAAAGCTTTTAAGGAATTCCAACGAGTCAAAACTGAGGATGATGAAGAAGAGGAGGTAGAGGAAGATGATGATGGGAAACTGCCCTTCTCTGACCTCCACAGCATTCTCACTGAAGGAGACAATGAGGATGCACAGCAAGGACTGTGTGTGCTGCCTGCACATCATAGATGTGCGGCTCAAACGCTCAACCTCATTGCCAGCAATGTGGTTCATAAATGGTTGGTATCAAACCCAGAATCCAGGACGGTTTACCGCAGTTCCACAGGTTCAGCACTATGTACCAAAGCTAGCCGGTCCACAGTTGCATTTGAATGCCTAGAAGAGATCAGTGAAAGAAAGTTGATTGTGGCCTCAGTAACCCGGTGGAACTCATTTTATGATGTCTATGTTCGGATCATGGAAATGCCACTAACTGACATTAACAATTTATGCATACAGATTCAGATTAAATGTATGAAAGACAGGGAATACCAGTTTCTGAAGGAATGCTGCTCCATTATGAAGCCTTTCTGTGTTGCACTGGACATCCTACAGGGTGAGAAAACTTGTTTTTATGGGACACTGCAACCAACACTTGAAGTTCTAATGGCCAAAACTTTAGCAATGCAAAATGGCCTTTCACAGATGATCATTGGGTTGCCTAAAATAATTGTGGGAGCAATTAAAATTCGCTTTGCCACAACAATTGACTCCAAAAATGCCCTTCTAGCTGCTGTCTCGCTGCCCAAATTTAAACTTCGCTGGGTAAAAGAGGAAACCAGAAGAGATCACATCAAGCACCTTCTCACCACTGAGTGCCGCATCCTAACAGTTGAAGAGCTTGCCACCCCAATGAGTGATGCTGCTCAACCTGCTGCAGTCATCTCCTATGAGGATGACTTCTTTTCATTTGATGAAAAGCCCAATGCCATGGCCGATGCACTTATGTCAGTGGAAACAGAGGTAACATCTTATTTAAATTCTGATCCAGTGATAGAAAGCCTGCATCAGTTTCCAAGAATTAAACAAATTTTCCTGTTGGAAATGTCCATTACTGAAATTTTCTTGTGGGCCTTTTTTTCTTGTATAACTTCCTTTTTTTGAGTATGACTATGTTTTTTGCTAGGCCTGTAGGCCCAAGCACTTTATTTTAATTTTTGTATTCTAGAAAAATGTCTAGTCCTATAGTTTCATAGAGCCAATTGTAAACTGTCTAGTCATTGTAGCAAGTGGATTTGTTTTAACCTGCCTCTATTTGGTAGCCTGTTTTGTTTTAGTCTTTTTAGAGGCATAGGCCAAAGAGTTTCTATTTTTGTTCTGTGTTATTTTACCAATCATTTATGCTATGTTTAGCCTATATGTTTATTTCTATGGACTTCTAATTTGTGATTTTATCTGTCATCCTTTCTTGTCTTGAGACTTCACTTTGCCAATTATATGTTATATTGTTAGTAGCATGGATAGCCCACAGTCATTTTGGAACATCATATTGCCTTCTACTGGATGTAAAATGCTCTGTTAACATTAACTATGTTACTTACATGTAATTTATTTTTACATTTTGTCATTTTAGAAGTGGAAAGGTCTACCTTGTAGTTATTTTGGTGAAAGTAAATCAAAAGTAATACAGGAATAACATAACGCATTACAATTCTGAGACAGTAATATTGTAATGTAAAT
Organism: Cyprinodon variegatus; assembly: GCF_000732505.1. Taxonomy (NCBI): domain Eukaryota; kingdom Metazoa; phylum Chordata; class Actinopteri; order Cyprinodontiformes; family Cyprinodontidae; genus Cyprinodon; species Cyprinodon variegatus. The sequence goes on from NW_015151366.1 coordinate 206,341, forward strand.
AATTACTTCTAAATAACAGTAACAAGTAATCTATAATGTATTACAGTTTGGAAGAAACTTGCACATCACTGGTGGTCACTAACTGATGTTTCCTTTCTTCAGAGGTTCCTCGATAGAAACCCTAGCTTTTTAAATAAACAGTCTGCCTTGAACACTGGGTCCCCTGTTCTGAGCCTTGACACTAAGGATGGAGTTTTTAGCAGAGGGGGTCTGGTTTGGAAATTAGCTTTGTTTATTGCATTTTATTTTCAAAAATCTTCCATATTTTAAGACAATGTCGAAGGGTGTCACTTCAAAAAACAAAAATCTCTACATTCAAACAAAAATTGTTATACAAAAGTTCTTTATCCGTTTCTTTGGTAATGAAGTTGAAAAAATATTTTATTGAATTAAATCCCAAAAAAGTCTGAATTTCTAATTAAAAGATAGCCAAGTTATTTTAATTTAATAAATACTGAGTTTCAGTAACCATTGAGTTTAGGCACAAAGTGCTATATTTATTTTTGTAAGCATAATGGAAATAGGAAAAACAAGCTGTTTCAACTTCCTGTGGCTTCTGCTGCTGTTTCATTTGTTTTTTTTCATTGGCTAAAACCAAACTTTAGTTAGTAAGCACTGGATGTCGCATTGGCCAATAAGTTAAAAAAGTTCTGCTAAGGGGCCCTCTATTATCCCAACAAATTAGATGAGAGCAGTCCCAGATTAATAAGAATACACCCAAGTGCTACAAATTTTCAATCTGGTCTACCACATTGGTGAATAAAACTCAGTAGTGTGAACAATATTATCAACACCATTTCTTCTCAAAGAATAAAAACATGGGCCCATTTACTGCCACAGCTGCCTTGAGACATTACATCTTAAAGGATTTGGAGCCTTCATTCATTTAATAATGATGTAGTACTTCCTTTTGTAACTGACACTAGTCCCAGTGCATGCAAATATCTGCTATAGTGTTTTCACATGGTAGAGGTTTTTCTCTGAACCTTCTTTCAAGGAGAGTCCCTTAAAAAGCTCTTATGGCACATTACAGTTTTAGGCTCTTTGAAGTGCTGCCATAGTGATAAGATGGTCAGGGAACAACCTTGCAATTTTACATTGAATTTTATATCAATGCAGTTCCTGTAGGAAAGAGTTGCACAAAATTTCAATGCATTATCATCTAAGCAGAACTTATTTACTTGCTTTTTGTAATTTACTTGCATCACCAGGTTTTTGTCTTGTGAAGTTTAAATTTCAGCTGATATTATGTGTTTCCCGAGAAATGCATTTAGGTGAAATTGCCTCTTGGCCTTCATTTTGAGTAACTATTCCTACAATTCTTTTAATAAAGCAGACTTTATATTTTAGTAAAAACCTGACGCTGATGTTTAACACCGTTTTTTTTTTTACATTGGGCCCTTGATTTTACATTATTACATCATGTTCTGCTCACCCATGTGAGTTTTGTGTCATTTGGAGCTGTTCTGAAGACATTCCGTTATATCCAAGTCAGGGCTCGATGTTAACCATCGCCCAATCTCCCGGGGCAAGTAGTTTTTATTGTTGGGAGAGTGCAAATTTCATTGCACTTGCGGGCAATGATTTGAAAAAGCCGGGTGATTTTCCGCCAGATGGCGTGATTTTTGTCCACCTAGCGGTAATTTTGATGCAGTTACCAAAACGACAAACAGGCTAAAAAGCGCTATCATATGGCAGTCTTCAGTACAGTGATGCAGGTCATACATTAAAAAATGTTCATTCAATTTTTTCTCTTAGACATTGGAGAGGTGCATTTAAATGTTATAGAGCTAAACATGTTAAATTGGTGACCTGTTATGTTATTATTATTGTCTTGTTGCTGCATTTATTTTGTCAGGGAAAACTAATCCTGAGTCAGTTAAAAGTCAGGGAATTCTGAAATTATGTAAGAATGTAGAAACCCTGTATAAAATAACTATGTATAATGATTCTCTAGAAAAGTCACATTATATTAACAGTATTATCTTGTATAAACATACTGTGACAAGTTTTCGACCTGTCAAGTTTTTTTTAGATTTCTAACATTACAATTTATAGTTTACAAACCACACAACAGTTTAAAGCAAAGTTTAGTTTGAAAAGAATGTGCAGGAAGGATTGAAAAGCATGTTAACACGGTAATGTAGGCTTGAGTTCATTATCTGATGCATGCATATACACACCAGGAACTTAAAAAATACTGAATTACAAAAAATATTTAGAAAACAAACATGTATACAAAATAATATATACAAAATGATATATATACAAAAATGAATATTAGGAACTATATTTATCAGACATTATACTGGGCAAGTAAAAATTGTTTCAGGGCAAATGAAATGAGAAAGGAAGGGACTGGTGGACTTTTAATGAGGATGTAATTAAACTGGAGGGCTACGAAATAGGCTCCAGCCATAGAGTTTAGAAAGCATTTCAACCAAATACTCAGTAAAAAAATCTTTAGTACATCTCTAAATAAAATGAAAAAAACGTGTTAAAGATTTTCTAAACAATACTCACTCAGCATTTATCTAAAATAAATCCTCAATGGCCATAAACGCATTTTTTCTAATTTTAGTAGAATTTACAGAGTCAGTAAATATTTAGATTAATTCATAGATTGAACTTCTTGAAATCTTTATTGTTCTTTGCCATCAACAAAGGAAACATGGAAAAGGGCTCTCAGATCTGGAGCATACAAAACAACTTGAAACAACAACAAGATAAAAACATAGGAAGGCCCTCAATTTCCAAATTACCAGTCTAAAGAGGCTTGATCCCCATGTGCTTGTCAATCGATTTTAGTCTTGGTGAGTCTTTGGATCACTGACATGAACAGTGTGGCATAAGTCACCAGTTCACAATAAAGATGCATCCATGCTGACATCCTTTTTATTGTCTGAGCTCGTGACAAATGCTCTCTTTGGAAAACAACAAAATATGCTGTCTACTTAAGATGGCAACTTTCATACAGCATTGTTCAGTCATGAATTTTATTCCATATATAACAATAAAATTGAAAAATTTAAGATTATTATTTTTATAACATGAAAATTTCACATTTGTATTAAAATTCCTGAATTATTTATCTAACTTCTATTATTATTTCCCTAGCAATAAATTAGAATCTGTAGTGTGCTATATTACACAAATTATTACCTCTTATGGCAATAATTACAAAGGCAAGACAAGGCAATTTTACATGATGTCACGGTCTTACTTTCTGTTTTACCTTGATCCTTGTGTTTCATTGGTTTATTTCCTACTTTGTGTTTCTAGATTTATTTTAGTTCTCAGGTTTTTCTGTTGTTGTCCTCTGTTGCCCTCTGTTCCTTTCCTATTGGATCCCTCGTTGTCTCCACTCACACCTGCTCCTTATCCGCTCGTTAGCCCTGCCTTTGTCTCAGTCAGCTATATATACTCTCCCTCTGCTGTCACTCCTTGTTGGTTCCTCTGTTGTCGCTGCTTCTGTCGTCGCTGCTTCCTTGTTGCTGTTGTCATCTTACCTCGTCTCTCCCTGCTCGTTTTCCCCTGATGTCTCCATGGTTTTGGGTTTGTTAACATTTTTAGTTGGATTTTTGGATTTTTGCTTCAGTGGTTTGTGTTTACCAATTAAACTGCTAGGAATCACCTCAGTCTCTCTGCCTCTGCATTTGGGTCCTCAAACCTCAACTCGATCTTGACACATGAATTAGATAAATAGATAAAAAAATAAAATAGAAAAAAAATGAAAGCAGAATAATAGCCGAAAAAATTGTAAAACAAATAACACAAACAAATTAAATTTTATTACAGCATTTTTCATATAAGATATTGTAATTTTTTTCCCGAAACATACATTTAGTCCTGTTTTTAAAGTGCAAATCAGCATGCAAGGAAATCACGGAAAATCCCACATTACCACTCTGTGTATGATCGGCATGTCTCTATAAGTCTAACTCATCTTGTTACTGGGAGTTTTGCCCATTCCTCAAGACCTAGAACAGTTTAGGTTGGATAAGTTCCAGAGCAGTAGATTAATTCCTAAGCCATACAACAGATTTATTATGTAACT
>NW_015151366.1:211923-244418 GCF_000732505.1 Cyprinodon variegatus
ACAACAGTACAAAAATGGATGAGGCTCAGATCTGCATGATGTCTGGAGTCATGACCCCAGCCTTGCACAGGTCTGGTGCATATCCGTTAACCATCTCTGACTGTTATGCAGATCAAGCGGTCCAGGGGCTGTATTTATCAAACATAGAGTGTTTTTTACTTCCTATTCGTAAATGTACTACAAATTTGTGGAATTTACTCCTCTCCAACTTCTGAATAAAAGCTCAATTTTAAGAGAGATCCAGAGGTGTTTTAAGTGGGTAGGAATTGCCACTAGAGGATAGTATTAATGCAAGTGTGCGTGGACATTCTGGCAGGAAACAGACTGGCGCAATACTTAATAAGAAATTTAGTAACTTAGTAGTAATTTAGTAATTTAGTAGCTAGGGCGTCAAAGGCCGGAATCTCTATAGAGGGAAAACTCAGGTTTGTAACCACATAAATCTGACAGAGGACGATAGCGAGCAGGTGAATCACTAACCTGGGCTTAGAGTTCAGTCCATGCCTAGCAGAAGGAGAAGAATCCAGCTAACAGCCTGAGGCAACGCTGCCAGGGAGTTCCAGCAGCCGAAGAAACATTGAAAACTGTTGAACTGGCTGACGAGCAGATCGAAGAAGACGAAGGACCGCAGCACTTTCCACGAGATGAAGCTAAAGCAGGTGTTGAAAAGGTTCACAGGAGTCCAGGCCAGAATATCAGAGATCTGAAGAGGTACCGAAGGGAAATCAAAGTCAAAGTCAGGATGCAGATCTAGGTTTAGTCCACAGGCGGAAACCAGCAGGAGTCCAAAGACACGTCAGGCAAATTAATCCAAGACAGGAATACGCAGGCTCAAGGTCCGAAAAATTAAAAGGGTCAGGATCAGGCAATCAAAACACAAACAGGGGTCAGTTTCATGAAAACTCTAAGTTGTATAAACCTGAAAACAGGGAAACTCTGGCTTTTGCTGTTCATAAAGAGAGTTTCATCAACCTCTGTTTCAGTCACTATAGTAACATTTTCCCCAGAGCTAACCTGTTTGGGAGCAGGTTTTTTTCAGTAAAATCAGAGGGTCCGCTGTCCTTCTCTCATTATAACCAATCACCTTGTTTTATTTCCAGATATAGTCAGATTTTTGTCTTAGTTTTGTGCATAAAAATATATATATTTATATATATCATTCACTAGTTCAATTAAACACATTAGGTTTGAAAAACAAACATTGCATGTCAGTTTTATAAGGATCTTATTCAAGAATGATCTGCACTTTTTCACTGGGAGTTAAATATTTATAGGGAGAGGATTCTACAATTCAGTTGACAGGGCATGAGATTTCTTGTTTTTGGTTTGTTTAATATAAACGAGATGCGGATCATTTTATTCTTATTTAGTTTTATTTATAGTACATGAAGAACTGAAATTATTTTCAGATTACACGTAAATAGATTTATTCATTCCACGGGGAAAGGGAATTACTACAGGGTTAGGATTAGGACTCACTCGATGATGACAACCTAATGATCTTGCACAAACTGAAGCCATTCTATGGGACTGATAGCAGCTTATAACAGCCATTTGTCTGCAATCAGACACTTTACTGTGTAAAAGAAGACTGAATCAACATGAGAAGGGATGCATGAGACAATCCACAGGTTATATATATTGGAACTTTTTTAGACCTCATCTTCCCTGCTGCCAGAAGATTTCACCTAAATAGATACATTGATCTACTACCATTAAAGGTAACGACAACTATGGCCAGCTGTTTTGATATGTACTAGTTTACTGAATATGTATTCATGAAATCTGCAAAAAAAAAATAAAAATAACAATGTCTTTGTCTAAATGACCGTTTCAAACAAAATGACATTCTCCGAATCTAGAAAAAACATTCTGGATGTCTAGAAATTAATTTCAGATCTCCATATTCCTAATATTATTGGTCAGCATTTGTACTATTTTAATTATGGAAAAAAAAAATTTCAGGTATCATAAATACATTTTCATTCAAGCTGATAAATGTCAGAAAGGATGTTTTTTTTTTTTACTTTCTAAAACTCAGTTTCTGCTACAAAAATGGTACTTTCGGTGAGAGTTCTCTAGCATACCTGGGGTCTCTTTTATGGAACAGACCCCAGGTATGCTAGAGAACTCTTACCGAAGGCTCGAATAATCTGTCACTGATGACTGGGAGCAAGCAGTTTAAATAGAGTCTAGAGCAGTTGACACAAATGAACAGTGATGAGAAACTGGGTTGAGCTAGGCAGGTGAATAGAATGAATCATTAAGCCAGTCATCAGTGCCAAAATCATGACAAAAGATAAAAAAAAAACAAACAGAAAACAATGCAAAGATGTATCAGCACCTTGCTTATATACTGCTACATGATTATTGTAACTACATAAAGTAAATTGAAATTGTCACATCATTATTAGAAAAAAAGTAAACAGTAAAGAAGGCTAAAAAGACTTGTGAAAGTGGTTAAATTAGTCTAACGCAATAAAACAGTTTAGTGAAATAAACAAGATTTGTCCATTGTAAGAAATAAATTATGTTATCTAGGTTTTAATGTCATGACTTGTACATTAATGTTTTATCTTTGTTCTCAACAAGAGATCCTATAAATACTTCCTTGGTCGCATTGACAGTTCACTTATTGAAAAAGTCATAAGTGTATGAGCTGAGTAGAGGCTTGTCATGTCATGTCACAATCATGAGCCCACGGCTTCCATTTAAAGGAAGCAGTAATTATAGAGCCGCATTGGCTACTGTCTGGCTGGATAGGCTGCCAAAACATTAGCCTATTAAACAGGAGATCACTCACTTGTCTTTTCATTTTACATTATTTCTAAGTTTTACTTTAAAGGTTCTTCAGGAGAACTTGACACCTTTACCTTATTAAGACCTAATAAGACATGCATATAGTGACCTCCGGTTTTCCAACCAGTGCTCCACTGACCCGTTGCTGTGCTCGTTGTGAAATTTTCTTTTTGAAGACCATTAATATATGAATTCAAATTTTACAAGGACGCATTTTGTGATATTTTAAACTCTTGTTAAAGTGCTTGTTCTCTTCACAAGGAACAAAATCATTATAGATAACATCAGTTGTTTGCTTTGTTACACTAAGAATTATGTGCTGTTGAAGTAAGATAATGAAACATTAGGGAACTGTGTAATAAAAGGAATCAATAAAAGAGCCTAATATGCATCAGTAATTGTTGTGGTGCTTTCATGGGCGCCCAGAAGGTCAACATAAAGTAAGCCCATGTCTTTAAATTTGAAGCAATTTCTTTCATTATGAATGCCATGATTAAAGGTAGTTGTTTAATTTAAAAACAAGTCATGCCTATAGTTCACAAGAAAACACAGAGAGTGGTAAACAAGCAACAGTAGGTTCCAACAATGAGGAAACAGGAACAGCAACTTAAATACACGACTCGATGTAGAAATGCATTCTGATAAAAAGAAACAAAAACCCAAAATGCTGCTTATCCTGAAAAAGCAGACCATCCATATACATAGGGTACCTAAGAGTATTATGTGGGTTTTTTTTTTAGTTTTCCTGTTCTTGAACAAATGCCATGAGCTATCTATTAAGTTAGTATCTGTGATCTACATTTTAATCCAGAAAACTAGGGGTCTACATCAGCATTTTGAATGGGGCGCAACAAATATGGAAAGGGTTTCGGATTTGAGTGAATTCAAATTCAATCAGACTTACAGAGCGATACCAGTAACCCTGTCCTTCATTAAATTAATTTAACCATGGGATCATCGAAGTGATTCCGACAAGTCCTTTCTTACATGCCGAAAACAGTGCAACATAGTAACTGAGTAGATTTTTAGCAACTTTGTATATAACTGCATATGTCTAATCCTTGTATAACAGTAATTGGGTTAGGTTATTAGCTTATCTGTTTTGTTAATGAAAAAAACTCAGAACACTAATTTGTATTTTTTTTAACAACTATTTATGTGGTGGAGAGGACATGTAGGCTTAGTTAATGTGCATCATAAACATTTCCTTTGTATTCATCTTGTATAATACTTGACTTCAACTTCTGTCCCACTTAGAAGAATGAGGAAACTTTGGTGTCCACTGTTTTTTCTGAATATGAAACTGATGACATTAAACTTTCTTATGATATCCTTTAATATGATCAAACATTTGTTATAAGAGTTTAAAGTCCATATTTATTTTAAGTTTTGTTTTTATCATCAATTTCTAAACCCCAATGTATCATTACTAAATGAAAATGCACAATGCATCAGATTTACTGCAACTGTGGTCATTGAGACGTTGTGTATACTTTATCCAGATAGAATCTGATAGGAGTACAGAATTCATTTAAGCTCTTATATCCTTTCATCCTACACCATTTGTCTTTTTAAATATGGATTGTTGATTTACCCCTAGGTGGATTACATATAGGATGATTCACCAGTTGAAAGTCTCCACTTATATGACTGCTGTCTAACCCTTCGAGTACCGTCTTTAATCTTTCTCGGCCTACTGACATCATCTCTCCCCTACTCAGCGTAGCTACTCATCATTCTGTACCTTTCTGTCTAAATCAAAAAGATGTTGTTGTCATTAAATTTTACTTATTGTCTTAATGCCTTTTTTATTGGGGGAATAAATAAGATATCATGCTCAACAACCAACATTTCATTTGAAAATCTATGACGTAATTTTAAACCCTTATCTCAATTCATGAATTTAAATTAACCCAACTTGAAGGAAAAGGCATGACTGACACAAGACACAAAAGTCTGATTTAACCTAAGCAGTTCTATTTCTTTTACTTGTGACAGTTTTTTTTTTTTTTTTTTTTTTTTTTTTTATTCAAGCAGCCTTAATACAAAAGGAGTAAGAAAAATGAAAACATACAATTAGAAGTAGGAACATGAACAACTAATATACAAAATAATCAGCACAATTAAAAGTAATTGTATCTCAAATCTTTTGTTAGAATACTCTTACTTAAAAGAAATGTTTTTTATAATTTCTTTCCTTCCAGAGTTTAGCTAACTCTTACTTTTAATTCCATTAGTATGCAGTTACCAGCAGTGTAGCCTAAAATTGAAGCTGCCCCAGGCAAATTTATGTCAGATAAATATTTTGAAGATTACCAGCATTTTTTTTTTTTGTAGAAGTAATAGCATTTTCAGTGCCATAATTAGAGTCAATTTTGATCTATTAATACATCCACTGCAATGGAAAGGAGGCCCTTTCAATCTAGTTGGAAGCTCATTAATAAAGTTAATTTTTAAGAATACCTGTGGAAATATGTAAAGTCCTGATGTGCTATTGGCAGATTAGCTGGACAGCTATAATGCCAGTAAAGGTTGTAGTAAAACTCTAACATTTTAACATGACATTTTTTAATGAAATACTCAAAAAACATTACTAAAAAAAAACTTTTCTCTCCTATTTTTTTTATATTTATAAAGATGCTTGTCTACGGAAGCGTACTGCATTCACCAAAGGATTGAAAAATCAGACAGCTTATCTAAATTACGAGATCAGTATCTCTTAATTATGAGATCTTTTGTCATAGTAAGATCTCATAATTATGAGACACTGATCTTGTTATTACAAGATATCTCTATATTTGGTCATGATTACTTGAACCAGTAAGGTATTATATGTCAGAAAGCTGGTCTTCACGATTACTTCTTTAAAATACCTGCACATGTTCCACTGAACAGTTCTGTGTACCCAGGTCTGACCTAATACGTATTGGAGTTCTGCTCCTGTTTTCCACTTCATCAATACAGCAACAAGCTATAACCCTGGGATACCTACTTGTAGAGTAAGCATGCAGCCATATGACCATACGTGAAAATCTGTCAACAGCTCGATTAATACAGATTCCAAATGGTTTTAGTTTGTCATATGAATACTGATACTGAGATACTGATCTTGTAACTATGAGATAAGCTGTCTGACTTTTTTTTCTTTGGTAAATGCAACACACTGCCGTACTTCTCTAATGTTATATTTAACATGACATGCTGGTTGAATTATGTCCAAGAAAATTGCAATTTGTCAGGTTTGGCTGCTCCTTTTGAGGTCTAATGCCTGGACCACAATGTCCTGTGACCTTAGGGTAATTTAAAAATTACAGGGTAGGAGGTATCTGAAAAAGTATGATTAAGGGGTATTGTTAGGTTAGATTAGGGTGGAAATAATGTGTCTTGTGACCGTATGGTGGGGAAGTATTGGTTGCATAGGGGTAGTTTTTAGGGTTAGTGCATTGGTATAGTGTTTAGGGTGAGTGAACTTTATTGATCTTGCACTGGAGAAATTTACCTCTTTATTAACCTATCTCCTTGGGGAGCCATGGGCTGCCATTGTGGGGCGCCCGAGGAGCAGTGTGAGGTTGATGGGCTTGCTCAGAGACCCAGAGCGCAGGCTGTGGGGATCGAACCGGGTATGTGCAACCTTCATAGTGTACAAACGCACTGCTCTAACCACTAGACTAACACTCCCCCTAAACACTACTGCATGGGGTAGTGTTTAGAGTTAGTGCATGGGGTAGTGTTACAGTCAAAGGCGTATCACATAGTGAGACATTGAAACAAGTGCTTTGAATTAGAACCGTTCTTCCTTTTTTAACCATGACACATCCCACTATGTATGAAAGGTTTATCACATTACTGTGACATATTTTTACTAAACCTAAAGTGACTTCGGTAGGTGAATACGGCAGGGGGCGTATCCCATAGTGAGCCATCTCAATCATGCTACCCTGAGAACTAGGGTTACGCAAGTAACCTATTGTTATTTAGAGGGTAAAGGTGAACCCTGATCATTTGGTGTTAGGGTGTCTCTTTATTCTCTGAGCTTTCTGAGCTGTGGTAGAAACAATAAAGAGGCTGTTATCCTGACAAAGTATTCACAAAATACAATTTAAAGTTTAAAAATGTCCCTTCTGGTCCAGCTGGGGTAGTGTTCAAAGGTTCTGGCCATGAACTTGCAAGTGTTTAACCAGATGGGGTTCTCATTTTTTATTGTTTTTTATGTTGGATTTGTGAGCTTTGAGTTTTGGTGTTCATGGATTTAAAAGTTTTCCCACATATTGTGGTAGGCATAAAACGTTTTCATTTAAAAACAGTTAGATCTAAAAATAGGCATTCATCTCAACTCACCTTGAAGTCCGTAGGTTACTTTTTGTTTCAATTTGCTTTTGCTTAACCCTGATGTGATGATGGAATTAACACAATGGCAAATAGTTGCTGTCATCTGGCAGGATCTAAAAACTTCTGTATATTTTTAAAAACAGGAATTGCTTTTAAATTTGTTTTGGCCATTCAATGTGGAATTTAATTTATTGAACTGCATAGTTCTGCTGTTGAACTCTGCTGCATTCTTTATGACAGATATTTTCAATATATCAAGTACAATGTAATTGCAATAACACTAGGAGAAAAGATATTTATCCTCTTCTACAACAAAAAAATTATATTTTATGGGGATTTAGAAAAATGCATTTGTATTCCATTAATCTTTACATAGAATCAGTCTCAAATCCAGCCATCAGCTTCACCTTTAAAAACACATGGCCTTTTAATACCACCCATCCACCCAGAGTCTGTGCTTTTAATAACAGGTGGAACATAGATGCTGACTATTGGCGGGCTAGTTGAGGATTAGTCAGCTGAGCACTTTATCCCCCTAACAAACTGAAATGGAAATGAGGTCTTTAATCCGAGACGAAAAAGCCACTGGTGTGGGGTGGAGGGTAGATAAGAATATATAATATGTTATTGTTCTTCCTTTTTCTAATCTGAAACAACAGAAAATAGCCATTTTATCGTGGTTTGGTGGTAAGAGTGATGACCAATGAAAAGCAGAGAGCCCTGACAGTAGCACACAAAATTCTTATCCACATATGGTGAAGTAACTGATAGATGGATGAATGCACAAAATGAAAACGGAAACATCTCCATATTTACTACTGCAAACTCAGGGAGAAATGATTACTGGATAACATGCTTAATAAATCTTGAGCTATGATTTAAGAAAATGTTCCTGAGAACTGTTGTACTGACCCAGCTATCTTTGATGGGCTTTAGTGTGCTTTTTTTTTTTTTTTTTTTTTGTAATTTATGGTTTAAAAATATATACCATCTTTGTGCATAAGTGCTATTTTTCTAAATACATGCCAGCAGCATTTAGAAATCATTTAGTGTTTATATGAAAACAGTACAAGAATATTATCCATGTCAGTGCTGGGCTAAGGTAAATTAGGTAGAAAGATTTATGTGTAGCATTCATTCATAATCTCCAAGTTACACACCCAGTGCTTTTTTTTCATGTCCTATTTTAGACTTTTGGATTTGTGCCTAGAAACCACTGTATTTTCACATGTCATCCCTGCCATCTTGTGGTTGAACTTAGAACTGCATAGTGTATATTAAAGCCATAACATATTTGCCTTCATATACCAATGGCAACTATCTGTATGTGGAGAGTTTTTATTTACAAGAACATTTATAGTTGCCCTGTCGACACTGTTCTAATCAAATTGCTAGCGGGATGTTGAAAGAAGTTGCTCTTGAAGGATGATGTAATATCTCCTTTACTGTATTTGTATGAAGCATCTTGTGGCACTAAATTCAGTTTAGCTCTTGCTTTAAATATAGAGATGTTTTATTTTGTAAGTTCATCTTCTACATGATAATTAGCATGTCCTTGTACATTTTGTTAGATAATTATTGTGGTTATGCTCTTAACCAAGAACTACAATAAGGAGGGTCCAGACCAGAAGTTAAACATACCTCTCTTTAGCTTTTCCTCTGTTATCCACAGTCATGCCATAAAATTTTATATTAACTTTTGCACGTTTAGGACCTATATGCATGCTGGTTCCTTGAAAGCTCTGGAAGCTTCACAAGAACCCTCTACAAGACACTCCCATGGGACATGCGTTCCTGCACCTCACCGTGCTTGTGGGGGAAAAGGTATCTGCCCTTAGACATTCATCCTCAGACATTCATGCCCATGGACTGGAGGGAGGGGAGTGCCCCATATGGGAGAAGAAACAGATAAGCTTTGACTTAGTAGATGCCTCATCAAATTTGGGAAAATAGTTTGAATTATTTTTATCAATACATTTTTGTATTTTGAATTGAAGTTGCTGTCAATTTATTCCATATGTGTGCAAAGTTTGACCACAATTTGGGCTTGTTTCATACTTTAATTTTTCATCCTAACACGCAGCCAGTTGGGTATGCATTCACAGGAAAAAGTGAATCGCCTAACTAACATGTTTATCATATCCGCTTGGGTGGCCTTTAGATAGACTTATTGGATAACTCCACCCTTCCTACTTAGACATTGTCTTGCCTACTGTCAAGATCAAACACAATCTTAGTGCTTGATAGTGTTAGAATAAATCATGATAATCCCATTAAAAACAAATACTGAGCAAAAAAGAAAAACATTTAACTCTGTCTCTCTCCTCAAATATTGGTTAATAATTTGATTTGTTATAATCTAATTGATATTTGTTGTCTTACAGAAACCTAGCTGCAGCAAGAGGATTATGCTAACATAAATGATTGAACTACTTTTGGTTATTTTTTTTTTTTACATGCCCCGAAATCCTGGTTAAGGAAGAAGAGTTGCAGCACACTTCTAGTCTGAGCTGATCAGTCCAAAGCTAATAAACATTTACAATTCTTTTATTCTCCATCTAAATTGTAAACAACCAAAACCCCATCAGTTTATAATTCGATATAATCCACCAGGCCTTCACTCTCAATTTCTTCAAACTTTTCTTGCCATTACACTTTCACAAGTATAGAGCAACGACATGAACTCTCTACATTTAACCCACCCCCTTGGGGAGCAGTGAGCTTCCAATGTGCAGCGCAGGGTAGCAGTGTGGGGTTAAAGTTCTTTTGCTCAGGGACCCAGAGTGGCAGTCTGTGGTAGGGGGCTCAAACTCAGAACCTCAGGATTCCAAGCTCTATGCCCTGACCACTAGGCAGCCACTCCCCACTATCTGACAAAGTGTTCAATGATATCTTCCACTCAGTTTGTTTCCTCAAAACGGGCAGATCCAAGTATTCTAATCTTTATACCTTGGACCTTGCGCTGACATTTGACCCTGTCCTATATGACCACTTTTTAATAGCCTTCAGACTTCAGCTCCAAAATAACGATTCACCTAGATTATAACGTGATTATGCATAAATACATGTAAAGGAATATGTTCCCCTTTTTTCATCTCATCTGTATCAAAAAATGACATTGTATAGGGCAGCCATTCAAAATTTTCCCCTTCACAGATTGATGATTTTTGTTGACTGGGTTACTTTTTGACAAGTCCTCTTTACATCCTCTGCGCGGTGCATTAGGACAGTGTAAGACCCCTGAAAAAGAAAAGAATTTATTCATAAGGGGCTGACACCTTGATTTAATTTGGGCAAGGCAAGTTTATTTGTTTAGCACAATTCAATGCACAGGGAATTAAAAATGATTTGCACAAATTAAAAAGTTAAATAGAAGGGGAGTGAAAGCAGAATAGAAGCAAATAAAGTTAAAAGCAAGATGGACTGTTGGACGACAAACGTAAACAAATAATACCTCAATAAACAGTTAAACTTTTACAATTAAAGGTAGTTTTTATACAAATTAGTTTGTCTTAAAAGAATTCAGGCTTTCAGCACTTTTACATTCTTCTGGAAGTTTGCAGATAAGTGGAGCATGGGAACTAAATGCTGCTCTATCGTTAGTTCTAGTTCTGGATGCACAGAATAGGCTTTAACTAGAAGACCTGAGTGGTATGGTAGGTTGAAGGTGTTGAAAAACAGCTGTTATGTATTTATGTACTGATCTATTCAGTGACTTATAGACTAATGGAAGGATTTTTAAGTGTATCCTCTTAGCTACAGACAGTCATTGTAATGTCTTCAGAACCTGGCTGATGAGTTCTACTTTCTTTGTGCTAGTGAGAACACGGGCAGTAGTGTTTCCGATCAGCTGCAGTTGTCTGATTTGACTTGTTAGGCAAACCTAAGAAGAAACTTGTGCAGTAATCAATTCTACTAAAGATAAATACACGAATGAGTTTCTCTAGACCCTCCTTGGACATTAGTCCTTTAATCCTGGAGATGTTCTTCAGGTGACAAAACGCTGAGTTAGTAACTGCCTTCAAATGAAAAAAAGGGGGGAAAAAGTGGTTTCTAGCCGTATTACCTGAGGCTGTGTGCTAACTTTGGACCTTTCCTCCTTTGGTCTGAACTTAGTATCCCAGTATAGAGCTGCGTACTTAAAGAAGCATAATGCTGGGAAAGTGGAGAAAAAAGGGTGCTCTACACACCTAAAGAAATCCTATTTATTCTGGAAAACTGTCTGCTATTGTATAAAATAGCTGTTTGTAAAACAAGAGCAGTCTCTGTATCTTCAGGTCAACAAGTAGTTTTTGCAAAGGAAAATTGGTTGAGTAAAAAGCGAGCTTAAAGCTTTCTCAAGAAGAGCTGTATTCACTGAGTTGACAGAATGGTAATTTAAGTATGAGTTTTCTTAGCAAATTCTATACAAATTTGGAGCCTAAAGTTTTATCTGTTATACTGGTTCTTTCCTTCTCCTTTATGTATGATATACTGATGAAGATTTGAACAGAACTAGGGCGCAGTATTGGTGAAGCAGTAAAGTGTATAACCTTGGTCTTTATGCTGGTGAAGATTCTCAGTCATCCAGTTCATGGTCGTTCCAAAAGAGTTAAATAAGTTAAAAAACAAACTACTGGAATTTGTTTTTCAAGTTTGAAGACGTTTTGCTTCCCATCCAGGAAGTTCAACATGTTCTGGATTCGTATTGAGTTGAAGCTTTATAGAGTAGCCCAACAAAGTGTTGTTATCGCTTAGAAAACCTACAAATTGAACTGAAAGAATGGGTCCACCCCTTAGTAATGGGGAGTTATTGAGGTTGTTGTTGGCCTCCAATACCCGATACTGGCCTATGCCTCTGAAAGGAGAGTCGTAAGGGGCATTGTTGGCGTGGGTGACCAGGCCATATGTTTTGTGCCATTTCATAGCGATAAGAATTGAGATGATAATGGGAAAGAATGAACTCTATTGCTCCGTTGTGGGTTTTTGAGAGCTGGAACCTGAGGTCACCCACCCCCTTAGTCTTTATGTGGTTGTTGCAGGTTAAAGTCTCAGTACATTGACCTTTGCCATATGTGTTCCCTGTACCTCTCACACTGTTCCTGTCTGGCAGCTTATTTAAAAAAAACTCTCTAAGTGAAATTTGTTAGCTGTATCTCAGTCTTCACCTTGTATGTTTTATACAGTTCCAACCAAATTATTTAAGGAAGTACCTCTTCTGATTTCCATCCCAATTTAGATATGATTAATCTATCCCTAGTACATGGATATGTAACAAAGGTTTGAAATTAAAGCTTAAAAACCTTCTCTCGATTCAAATTATGTGATCAATTAAAGACTTGCACCTAATCTTTTTTTCCCATATAATATCAGTATTGGTTGCAAATCAAGTGTGTAAGCACCTACACCTTAATTAGCATTTTGAATAGTTTAATTTCTGGATGAGAGCCCATCATAGCACTGAAACAGCATTGGTTAAAGTCACGACTGATATTCTCATAGCCTCAGATAATGATCCCTATATACTCTTAAGAATTGATCCATTGTGCTGTAGGAATTAAGGGAACAGCACCAGAGAGGTTTAAATCCTATTTGTTAGTGTCGTTTTTTCATGTTAATTACCAGTGGAGTGCCCCGGGGAACACTGCTAGGGACAACTTTCATCACAATATACCATCTATAGATAGAATATTCAGACAGAATGGCATTAATTCAATTGTTCTGCTGATGATTTATCACAGAAATTATTTAAAGAATATGGCTTAATGTTCTTTTTGTGGGTCTGCTTCTGTTTCATTGAACTGCCATTCAGTCTTGCAGAAGGCCTGCTCACACTTAACTTGCTTCTACTGGAGGTTTCTTCCACTTAAAAGGGAGTTGTTCCTCTCCGTTACTGCTGCATGCAAGCTTGGTATAAGAGATAGCTGGGTATGAGTCAATGAAACAATGCAAACGGATGTCTACTGTCACATTGTGCTCATTCAGAAGGAGTGACTCCATCAAACTAAAACTTGATGACCATAGCTAAGTGCCTCATTTTTCAAATTGTGCATTGAACCTTGTGGTCCTGTGCTTTGCTGGTCAAAGCCTCCTCCGATCACTTCCTCATGATTCCTTCGAAAAAGTAGCTTGGTAATCTTAGAGCTTGCAGGGAATAATCATCATCAGTCTCCTGATTATCTCCTGATCAAGCCATACCGATAGAAACAAACCTGCCTCAGCTTTGTCCAAAGCAGAGAAGTCCTGAGATAATTCGGAATGAAAACATTCTTCCCTTCTGAAAGTCAGCTGAGCTGCGGCATGCCCGATTAATTTGGCTAAGAAATATGACCAGACCGCCTGCTTTTTTCCACTGTTGCAGACACTGTACTGCTGCCTTGCATCCTTTGAGCGTCAATCAAGCTGAGACTTTGTGTCCAGGAACTTAAGCCGAGAAACACACTGTCTGCCATGGATGAACGAAGAATCGCAGTGAAGACCCAACTTCCCCCTTGTCCCATTCCTCTAAACCTACAGTGGATGCTGTTTTGAATTAACAGCTTGATTACATAGAGATATTTCTTGTGAATGCAATTTTTAAACTAAATTTATCGACATTCAGGGGTTGGTTAACGCCCTTTCTTTAACTAGTTTAAATATCCACATTTACTTTTAAGCTGATTACAATGGTAAATCAATCAACTAAATTGTTATTTATTATCATTACAAGCTAGTGGTCATTAATTAAGGATTAATTCTATAAAAGGATAAAATGTTCATTAGAATTTCTAATTATAATTATCAATAATAGTCATAATCAAACAAGAATACTTTTATAACCTGCAAAAACAACGATTTGACTGCCAATTTTCCTAGTATCACTTTTCTCCTGAAAATTGACATCTCACAGAATATTTTATCACAAATAATTTTCCTTTACATTCACAATGACTTTTTTGGCTAATCTATCACAAAAACAAAGTTAAAATATATGAAGTGTTGGTTCTACCATTACAAAGTGAGTAAAAGACATTGGACTGGTTTCAATATACTTTAAGCAATGCATAAAATGTTTAACATGTAAAAGTTGCTTTATTAGATGTCTTATGAAACTGGAAAATGCAAAATACATTTTTTTGGTGAATGTATAATCATCAGACTAAAGTCATAACCTAAACTGGGTAATAGTGAAAGTTTGAAATTTTATCATTACTTCAGAAACAAAAGAGCTGGATTAAAAACCCCTTCAACTCAGTCTTTTTATTTACTTTATAAGAGTCGATAAAAATGTATTCTCATTTTTTTTTATAACACTATGAACACTTCTATTCCTTTTACTATTAAAGCACCTAATCCATAAGTACAACAAAGGTACACAGAATCATTATATTAGTATTTATTTTTATTTGAACACATTTTTCAATAATTGTAGCTGTAGTTTTCATACTCTTCAAAAAACATTACCTGTGATACTCTTTTATAAATCATTTCATCTCAAAGTTCTTTGTAAAAAAATTAAATAAGTTACTTGAACTAAAGCATCTATAATATTACAATATACTAGTAGTATAATAGTAATAATAATAGTAATCGTAATGGTACTTCTATATTCCTTTAAACCTTTTTCATTTGTAGTATAATAAACCTTTTGCATTCACATACACACATACATCTGCAGCCTTTTACAAAAAGGCTGTGATGCTAAGGGCAAAATCTGTTGGTCTAACTGTGCCACACTGTCTTGAGACATCAGTGATTTCAGACATTCAAATCAAATAAAAGACATAAAAGAGGGAAGAAACAGTGTGACATTAAATAAGAAAAGGAGAAACATACATTGATCAGCATACCAAGGAACATATTTACAACAACAACAAAAAAATGAGCTTCTGCATAGATCCAGGGGTAGAGAAAATAACTTTTGAACAGACAGAGAAAACTAATGATTTAATGAGAGCAACAGGCATTAATGGCCAATTTGTGCAGGAAGAAAGCACAAATGTTAACATGTTACAAAAGTTGACTGAGTCTAACCTACAGCTGCTACAGACCATTTCAAGGGATGAAGACTGATTCAATATGAGCCTACAATGTTTTCTACACTGTGTAATGCCGAACTATTTTGACATAATTAAGCATTAAGATTAAGGTATAATTGTTGTATGCACTGCAAACATGACCAAATATTGATCTAATGAATTCATGTAAACATGTGAATCCTCCATGTAAATGTCTGAATAAGTTGGGTTAAATGGCAACTGGTACACAACATTCATCCCCATGCAACCGTAGTGAAGATGCACAATGAAAACATGTCTTCTATGTCAATGTTTTGAACTATATTGAAATAAAAGCATGCTCATTAAATTTAAAAGTAAACTCATTTCCAAACATGGAGGTTTTTGAATGAATGGTGCTCAGGTTGAGCCATTTTTTCCACCCACTATGTTACCAATCTGGATGTACGGATATGTTAATGTTGTTTTAAATCAACTTTTCAACTTAACATTTAGATGTTACATTTCAAGTTAATTTCGGAAAGATTTGCTATTTTTTTTCAGACTTGGCAGAGGAAAGTGAAGGAAGAATATTTTTGTGTTCTGTATAACAATACAATAAACAATAATGTCAAATAGGATCGCCTAATGCAGGTGTAGGGCTGCGGTGCAATACAGAGTAATACTGTAGATCTCTGGAGTCTGAAGACAGCACCTGTAAAAGTGTAACCATCCAGTATGCCCATGCCATGATGTTTTGTAATCAGCTCAGAATGAAAAAATCATAATGTATAAATGTAAAAGTAAAAAAAAAAAATTAATATAAAAGAAGTATTTGGAAGTACACACACAGCAACACCTGAAGCACCCTTCTGCCCACACACTGATGGGTAATAGAAAATAATTTTCTCTCAGAACTAAACTATATTTGATTGCTGTATCTAACAGTTCTAATGCTCAAGTATGGACCTCCAGCAGCAGCGATAACATGAAAGAATGAATATCTCTCCATCAAGTGGTGGACTCCGGTATAGCAGCCTTTTTGACACTGAATGTAGACAACTTAAACCAGAATGGATACAGGAGGAGCTTTCTGTGCAAACAAGTATAGTGATGAGTTTTATGGCACAAGGTCTGAGCAGCAAATGCAAAGTTGATTTAGTCAATAAATACACCAAGATAGGTGGAATTAAAAGTTCCATATAACTGTTCTATAAACTGACGACATCAGATTCTGTATGGAACATCCATGTTGATAATTAACACACTAGAATGTAAAAATGTATTCGACCACATATCCTTGCTTTTAGCAGATACCTGATACCTTGCAACCATCCAAATCAAAGTAAAAAATAAAATAAACAAAACTAGGGAAACAAGTCAGCCCTTAAAGTCATATCATGTCTTTCTTATATCACAAAACCCTTGATTAATATATAAGTAAACTCAGTTGACTTTGAGTGCACAAACAGTGACATGCTAATTTTTCTGTTTGTTTCTGCGCTTGAATTCCAATTACAGTAACAAAAAAAGGCCCTTTGCTTTTAAGTTCAATGAATTTCTCTGTAAGAAAAGAAAAAACTGTCTTGAAACTGTTCTCACTATGGATGAAAATGTTTGTTATGTTAAGTAGTAATAAGCCCTTTACATAATGGAATTTGTAATGCTTTAAGTAATGAAATGCAAACATATTGAATGCTACAGGTTATGTTTTGGGATTAAATGTGGTTCTGAGAGTAAGGTAGCATCACCTTGAAGAGCCTCTGCATGCAATTGCACTGAGATAAACTAAAATTGTCTTTTTGTATGCGAGATTTAAAAGGCTACAGAGCATGACAGAAAGCAGAATTCAGCCAATATTAATAGAAGTTACAGTTTGAGTCATCTGTAATATGGTGAAGATTATATTGGGTCATTTTTGTCTTTAAATAAGATATAGGGGTTCAAATCTGAAATGTTTTAATTTCCTGTATTTTGTGTGCCAGGCTATTTAAAGCACAAATGTTAACACCCCCACCCACACCAAGTAAAAATGGAAGAAATTATCTCCATAACACATAGTGCTTCTAACTCCCGGTTTACTGGACATGCATATATCAGTAGAAAACTTGTTCCTGGGCTAAAATGACAAAAAAGGTTGTATTTAATCATCAAGACGTACCCACACTGGTTCTGGGTTTTAGGATTGATTGAATGACTAACCAAGCCGGATCTTACTTTAATTAGTTGTTGCTGGATCTCCAGTGTTTAGAGGACTGGGTGGTTTTTTTGTTTATCTATTTTCTTTTTAACAAAGTGTTGTTTGCCACCTTTACTACATGTTGAAAATAAAAAATACAATTGTATTATTTTTTTTTTTTAAAGCTTTTTTTTTACGGAATATAGTAAGGTTTTGGGATTTCACTACTAGTAAAATCAAATTATTCTTTCTCAAATTAAGGTTTAGAAAAAAGAACTATAGCTTAGTTTAAGTAAGGTTTTCCCAATCAAACTTGATTCTGTTGCATTTTATTAAATCGCAATAGGAAAAAAAATGGTTGGTTAAGGAAAAAAATTTAGAAAATATTAAAAAATTTCCTGAGCCCAAGTATTTACTTTAATTAAATCACGAAATGTATTTCGATACTATTCTGTTATTTTTTGATTATCTCTCAAATCAAATTAAAAATACCTATGAGCTGCTGTCAAATCGTTTTAAATGGAACTCAGAACCCCATAAAACCCAATGATCTTCAAACAGAAATATGGTCCACCTCCCACAGTGGTGCAGAGAAATTCTGCAGGGCTCTCCATGAAATCAGCATTTTAAATAAGCTTTTTGGCATAGCAACATGCACACATTCCATCTCTCTGTCACACACACACAAACACACACAAACCTGCTGCTAAGTATTTATCCCATTTTCTGTCTTAGAGGAACATATTTGTCCCTGAATGAGGGAACCAGTAAAGGAGAAATAAAGAAAATAAGATGATTGTGTTATTCTATAGTCAGCCATAGCAACAGAAACCAATAATCAGAACGCAGTGTAAAAAAGCTTTGTTAGAGAAACTCAGCCACAAGGAACAAAGGTTGTGGCATTGTCCCTTTTCCTATCTAAGGGATCACTTGAATCCCTTAGTGTATGGGAGTCTGTTTATTACATCACTTCTTTGTTTTGATTGATTGAAGCGTAACTCATTTCAAAGCATTCCCATATGTTTTTGTTTGTCATAAAGTGTTGCAGTATGTCTACAGGCACACAGCTCCAGCCGTACGCACCCACCATCACTGTATTTTTCAAGCTGGTTGCCATGGTGAGGAAATTCCTCCCCACCTTTCCAACCTCACATCCACTCGGCTGCTTGATCACTCCTCATTGGCGGGACTCTCCTCCAGAGGCGTGAAGGTGGGGAGACCCATTCCTGTTGCATTGTGTGATGCAGTGAGGCTGGCAACAGTGTGTAGGAGGACAAGGACCAGCAGGCAGAGTTTAAGCCGGCTGTTACACAGTCTGCAGGCTGCTGAAGAGCTAAGGGAGGTACGATGCTGGCATGGCGGATGAGTTCTTTTGAGGGTCCCTCTGGAACGGTTGTCCACTTTTGTATCCCACCGTACGTCGCAACACTCTGCATTTGGGTCAACACCTGATGGGTAGTCCTCCAGCAACCCTGCAGATATTTAAAGATGAAGGGTTGGTATGGGAAATATATTAGAATTTAAAAAGTATATTGTCATACAACAGGGTCTTCCTATCAGTACCTTTACCAAAGCAAATAAAGATATTGACAAATTTTGTTTGTTTGTTGTGGCTATTCTAAAAATGCTTTCCTAATATGAATAATGTAAAGAAGCTTAGCATTGGGAGGGTTTTCTGGGTTCTAACTAGTTTTTTAGTTTTTTTTTACAAATCAAATATCTCACTGTTTTGCATATACAAAGCTGATCTTCCTGTGCAAAGTCCCTGTTGGTAAGATGGACTTTGTTTTCTTTCTCACTGTTCATTTATGGGCTCTGTGTTAAGCATAATTTCTGGGCCTACCTCAGGTTGCAATGTGTTATTCTAATATATGTTGTCAGGAGTTATCAAAGGTAAACACTACTGTATAGTGTAGGTGTAAATCAGGTGTAAAAGTTCTATCATGGTACAGTATTGTATTGATTTGCATGGATCACAATATAATCTTTCTAGATATCACAAAGTCTTTCCTACTACAATTCTGATTCAGTTCAATTTACTATTTATTTTAAGTATATAAATGATGGTTGTGATTTCATATTCCCATCTAACATCATTGTTTGTGTCTATATCAAAACTCCCACTTTTGGATCAAAAACAAGGTTCTTATTAATAACAAATGAATAGAAATTGATCATCTATTCATATTCTGAAAAGCTAACCCCAGAGCTAGGTATCTTAAAGATGACAATGTGTTTTGACATACTTTTATTTTGTATCGATGTATTAGATCATCAATCCTTTAAAGCTGTTCTAAATAACTTTCAGTGTTGGTCAATTTTGGCTCATTCCAGTGGATAAAAGCTGTATTGCTTTGCCTGAAGGAAGACAACATTTCCCACGAGGACCAGCGGGTTAAAGACCATAGTGTGGTACAATCCTGATCTCCAGGTCACCTGCAGGTTGATTGAACTAAGTTTCTGTTTCCAGTAGCTGTTTGTAAGATGAATGGCGATAAGGGATGGATGGATGGATGGATGGATGGATGGATGGATGGATGGATGGATGGATGGATGGATGGTTCTCATTAAAATAGGGTGGAATGTTACCACTTTGCATATCTTATCCCTTGCCAACGCATTCTTTGATAATTACCTGTAGCAAACCCATTTTTTTTTAACCACACAATTTTGCACTCCCTGTAGGGATTTTTGAAATATAATGCCCTTTATGTACATAATTCCATTTCAATACAATCTGGCATACACACAGTCTTGGAAAAGATTATACTTTAATTTGCATGTCAATGTCTTGCCGATTCCCTTAAGATGCTTTCTGTTGTGTTTTTTAAATCCATCCTCATGTAGCAACTAATGCCAAGATTTTTAATTTTTGCTTGTAAAAGGGAAGCATGTTAAACCAGAACTAATTAATAAACTACACATGTTCTGTTTTGGGACAGATACAAATAAAATATATATTTTCTACATACATACATATATATATATATATATATATATATATATATATATATATATATATATATATATATATATAATTTTTTATTTTTTTCAAAAAAAGAATTGTGTGCATTTTCTAAAGTCTATACAGAACATAAAGTATACACACCAGCTCAAAATCCCAGAATCATCTACATATATACTTAAAATAATGTCTTTTAGCAAAATTAGGATAAAGAAATAGATCAAAAAAACTTAACCTTAAAATATGCTGTTCTAGTTGACCACCAGGGGGAAGCATATACTATGAATTACGAGCTTACAATGCCAATACAGTTTAAAAGAGGGTCATACATTTACATGACCATAGATATACAGTAGTATGGACTGCATTTAGAATGGATTTCTGTGTATGAGATGTTTAAAATGGAAATCTTTTCTTATTAATTTTTCTCCATTGTTACTACACAAGAAACCCTGCTTCCATTCACTGCACTTTCTGTTGCAGATTCCATATTCTCGATCCCTTGGATCAACACAGCAGGTATTATTTATTTTTTTATATGAATTTTGTTTTCAACATGATATGCAGCATATAAAATGTAACATATTCATGTTATCTGGATAAAAGTTAAGTACATATAGAAATTAAGGTGATAAATCCAAACTAATACGTTTTTTTATGCATTTCTTTTTTTTTTTTTTTTTACCTGCATCACTGTTTTTTTATGTACTTTAATGCTTTAGAGAACACAAAGTTGATTGTTTTCATTGTATCGGATATTGTAAGCATTAGCCATAGAATGACATCCTGTAACTGCAAACTTTATCAAGGAATGGGTGTCCCACTAATGTTGCTAGGTAGTCCTGAACTTATATTGGCCCTTAGAGCAAGGCATGTGAGCTGTCTGTGTAACCTATTCAATACTGTTTTTGATACGTTCACTGACTTCCTGAGGACCTTATGGGGACAAAAGGCTGGTTATTGGAGGACTTGGTGGACCCTCAGGTTTCTAAGACAAGGAGTAAATTTAGAGGTAATCTGTGACTTCACTTTGGGGTAAGATTAGGGTTAGGAATATACTGGTAATGGTTAGGGTAAATGTCAGAGTTAGGCCCAAATGCAATAGGTAAAATGAATTTAATTCAATGTAAAGTCTTAGTATTGATAGTAAAGCAAGCTTTGGTGGGTTTATGTGTGTTGGCTGTGATTCATAAGCTCCTGGATTTTTAGGGACAACTACCCATTAACTGGTGGTGTAATGATAAAACTGGCAATTCTTGTCAATCGTTCATTTCTTAAAGCAGGGGTGTTTAATTCTAACACCAGTGAATCTGCTCAGAGTCTGGATGCCGGAATTCTTTACAATTTTTTTTAGCCCCTGTCACACCTTGCTGATTTAGACAGCGTATGCCTGATGTACGAAAGATCTGGCTTATCCAACACTAGCATGCGTTGGATAAGTTATGGGTACGTTCTGTATAAGTTATGAGCACGCTGAAATACGTGAAATACATACAGTAATTTTGAGCATTCTCAAAATTTCCCGCATATGCGTGGGGCATAAGTTATAGGTAAGTTATCTGATCGTTGACATACTTTAAGTGTAAGATACTCATAAGTCGGGGTGTCTAGCTTATCCAAAACCTATGAGTAACTTGTGCAAAACTTATGCATAACTTATAAAGAACTTATCTCCAACATAATGGCGTATTGGCAGCATTTTGGTATAAAAGGGGGTTCACAGGAGGAAACCGTCTGTACTCCTCCAGACTTCAACCCCATCATAGGATGAGCGTGAAGGTGAGTGTGATGGATCCTCCCTTCGTTCACGCCAATCGCCTACAAACTTCCTAGCAGACACGATGCTGAATCAGCTGCGACTGCAAACCTTGTCTCTTTTTCTTTATTCTTTTTTTTTTTTTTTTTGAGGGCGTAAAAGAGCAGTCAGGTTAATACTGCGATCAAAGACATTTTATTTTATTTTCATTTTATATATCGCTGCTGCTCCTGATGCTCCCGATGCGCCTGAGGGGAGCAGCTTTCACTGATGCCTTGTAATGCCCTAAAAAATTATAGTTGTGCATCATTTTATGGACATTACACTACCGTGCTTTATGCATAACTTAGGCGATCTTTGGACCTACGCTGTGAAATCGTTATAAGTACACTATGTATATTCCCAAACTTAAAAAAATACATAGAAAGTTCAGGGTGTGCCAGCATTTTAGGAGATTCTTGGACGTCGAGCATATGCTGTCTAAAATGGCAAGGTGTGACAGGGCCCTTTGGTTAATTACCTGTTGTTGGTACTGTAATACTCAGAATCTATGGGCAAAGTTCCTGATAAAACACAACCTTGTTTTGCGCGATTGTTTTTTTTCACAAGTACTTCAATTTTCTGATGTCCAGCAAAAACAGTTTTATCAGATAACTTCGTAGTTGATTGATTCTTTGACTTTTTTTCTTCGGATCTAAGCTTTTCTCTCCTAACAATGTAACTTACAGTAATATTGACAGTGCAGGTTTAGCTGCTTTCTGTGAGATTGTATCGTCACATGTTCCATCGGATGTTAATTTCACTGTTTTCACAAAGGATAGTGCATAGGCTAAAAAAAAATATTTTTCTTTCATAAAATGTAACTACACACAATTTAGTGAAACTGTTCAAGACTTGTTTTTTGATAAGTCTTTTAATTTCAGCTAACATTGGGCTAGTAGTGTAGCAGACTGTGTTCCATAAAAAAGCAGGACCAAGACATGAGTAAAGACTGTAGATGTATGTTCCAGTTAAATTTAGAAAATGCAAGTCTTAGGGGACAATGAAATAAGGGAAGAGATTACTGAATTTTACCTGTACATACAAAACTTGGGCTGCCTCCATGAATGAGATCATCATTGTCAGGGAGGACAAAGGGGCAGCGCTGTTGAACCTCCAGGCAGTACTGGCCACAGGGGATTCGATTGGTGCAGTGTATCTGGGTGGTCTGGAAGTACTGAGAACACAGCCAGGACTTATAAACCATCTAGGTGGAAAACAGAGAGGTGAGAAGATATTGATGAGTTAGGAAATGCCTTTTTGGATGATATTCACACATACACACGCACACATCTTTAAAACCACAATCTTACACCATCATGACCTCTATAGCTATTGATTCACACAAGACTCTGCAGTTATCCTGTTGATCCTAATATCCACTGTTTAATGAGTTTGCTTGTTGCTGGGCAGTCATCAGTTTGTCAGTCAATATAAAGTATTATCCAACATCCTCTGTGAAACACAGTATCACTGAGCTGCACAAAGCAGATTTCAAAAGGTTAACATTTATCTTTAGGGGTGACACAATGTTCATCCTGAGGAAAAAGCTATATAAAAACACTTTTCATAAGATTCAAAAATAAGCAAGTAAACATATATTTTTATATTAACAATAACAACAAAGGGGAACCAGATAATGTTTTCAAATTATAGAGGAAACTTAACAGTTTCAGTCTCAGGCTGTGACTGACGGTCAGACCTCAAATCCTGGAGGAGCAATGTGATTTTTATCCTGGCCGTTAAACAATGATCCAGATTTCTACCTTTGGGAATTATTTATGGAAAAATATATAGTATATTTCTTCAGCCATTGTGTATGTGTTTTGTAGGTTTGGAAGGAGCCTATGATTCTGGCCATTAATGTATTTTGTGAAAAAGGTGCTTGTGAAGTATGTTGGTGGCTTCTAAGAGCTATCCAGACTAGTTTACATCCAAAACAAGAGCTTTGGCCTCATTCTTGGCACACAAGCAACCCTGATGGCAGTGTGTAATGGACTTCCATATTGGTTTTTGTAGAACTCCAGGAAAAGATCTCTAGGCACAGTTGTGTCTGGGTAATACACTTAAAATCCCATCTTAGCCTTTTTGCAGATAATGTGGTTATGTTGGCTCCTTCAAGCCATTACCTTAAACTAAAGAGATTCGCTGAAACTAGCAGGTTGGACAAGAGTCCGCTCCTCTGAGTCTGAAGCCGTGGTTATGGATAGGCAAGATGCAGAGTGCTGTATCTGGGTTGGTGTGTGCCTTTGTGTCTTGTTCACTGCTGATGATAGAATGGAACTCGAAATGGTGAGATTATGGCTTTGTTTGCAGTAATGCGGATGCTCCTTCAAATTTTTGAGGCAAAGAATAGACTTAACCAAATCGTAGAAATCTCCATCCACTGGTCCATGGAAGTCCTGACATTCATCTGGGGGCATTAAATATTAATCATGACCAAAATGAACTTCCTTCAGAGAGTAGGACCTCTCACCCTCACAGATGCAGTGAGGCGCACTGACATCCAGGGAAGCTCAAAGAATAGCTCCTCTTCCCTGCACTGAAGAGGCAGAAGAGGTGGTCTGATATGGTTGCCCTTTCAAGGTAGGTCCAACTGAAAGGAGCGCTTAATGAAAAATAAAATTCCCCTGGAGGGATTTAATGTCCTTCTATGATCCGTGAATGCTATCAAATCCCCAAGACTGAGCTAGAGTAGATAGACTGGTGTTATATAGTTTGTACTCTGATTTACATTGTGTCAGGAGAACAACTCAAGAAATTAGCTATTATGAAAGAGATTTTACAGATTGATTCCACAATCATTGTGGATATTTTCCTTAAATGCACTACAATAACTTGTGTATTAGGGATTTTTATGACCAGTTCTGTAGCAGTGTAGCCAGGCTCATAACTTGAAAAAAAAAATTCAACATCTTCTTGGGCTGTCTTAGTGTAGAGTTGTGACCCCTGAGTGGGAAAGTCAGTGATGGTAAGTGTGCACCATTTACCTATTGAACAGCCCTAAAAAAAAAGTAAAGAGAGTAGCTTAAGACCTTTACAGAATAAAGGTCAAGGACTCTTTCCATAATGTCAGCAAAAATAAATGACCCAAAAGGATTTGTCTTCTCAGAGAAATTACATTTTCCAGATGGGAAGTAACAAGGCTACAACCTAAGGTTATATATATGGAATTGCTCGAGCATGGTCCGAGCTGAATCAGTGGGAGGAAAGAATAATGCCCTCTTCCTGTTTTTTTTTTTTTTTTTATAAGCGGGCACTCCTATCCCTGTGTCCAAGGACAGGAGGGCACATCAATGTCCAGATTCTATATACCTCTGCATTATTCAGGTCATGCATCTGCTCCTGTAAGAATTTAAATGAAAGAAGTGGCTGCCTGTTGTCCACAGATAATCTTCTAGAAATCTTACTCCACCTTGAAAGGCTGCACCGAGACCTTCCCTAACAATGGGGATGCTCCCATGTGGCTTGTTTATTTGTACGGAGCTTCCATCCCAATAGTTTACATTAGTCTCTGTAATAATCTGGAAGTATTTTCAGATCTATTAAGAGTATGATGCTATGTGTTAATATGTTAATGCATTGTACTCATGTAATCATGATACCCTGTAATCATTGACGAGTGAGTGTGTGTTCATGACAAGGAAATATGAGTTTACCACATGTTTTAAAAATTATTGAATGCACAAATTGGCAAATAAGTTAGCAGGGAAAACTGCTTGCTATAGGCCTTATTTTCAAAAATTGGGTGGTTCCCTCATTGTGCGGTATTGTAAACTAAACAATTAACAATAATGTTTGACAAGTACTTGTAGGCCTGTCAGGAGAGCTGGCATCTGCTTCGAATCATCATTCAAAATCATTTGCCAGCTTGACAAACATTTTACTATTATTGTGAGACAGAGGTCCTGATCTGATTCAGAAAAAGGGGCAACAAATTATATGTGCATTTTTTAAACGGGAAATAACTGGGTGTGTTGCAGGTAATTTACAAAGACTGCAGCCCAAATATAAAGACAAGCAAAGTATAGCAAGCAAATCTTTAAGTGCCATGAACAAAAATAACTGAAATGAAAAAGAAGACACTTAACATCATAACACAAGTCAGTTGTCCCCCTGAACCCCGTGTCTCCTTTGTGGCAACATTGACTGCAGGAAGTTTTGGGAGTGAGTTTTCACCTGACTTTCAGAAGTACTAAAAAAGATGCATAAACTGGTGACAGAGTTGAGATGAGATCTGGAAAATCACTTTGAACATGTTAAATGTTTACATTTGCATATGCTCACTCGTGAATTTATGCAGTTTTGTCATTAGAATATGACCTGCATGTGCAAAAGCACACATGAAAAAAAAAAAAAAACGTTTTTTGCACATGCTGTCTGCTACATTGGAAATGCTAAACACTTTGCACCTTCTTTGAAGATCCCCTCTGTGCATACAAACATATTTGCATATGTTTTACGACCTACAAACCGTCTAAACATCAGGCCCTGTAAGTATAGGACAGAAAACAATTACAATCACATTTTATTATATTTAAATGTAGATTAAGTTTAGCTTGTAGATCTGAAACACATTCTGAGGCAACACAGCCCAACACAGCATGAGTTACACACCTTCAGGACCTTCAAAAAGAAGATGCCCATACCAAAAAATTAGTCAAATGGACACTGTAAGTATAATTCCTCTGTTAACTGTTCCAAACAATTTAATTTCATAAAACCTCTAACTTTTGCACAATTAGCTTGTCATACCACAGTAAATGGCGAGTTTACAAAGATGATCAATAGCTTTGATATCAAAATATATTAAAACCAGACTTGGACTTGTCTTAGGCAACTTTTATTGTTATTTTGTATACACAGAGTGCAAACAAAACGAAATTTTGTTTTGTACAGCCTTCAAAATATTTCCATTCCATAAAGTGCCACTGTAATCAAATACACCAGTGTGGGAGAAAAGACATGGTGCAAAAACGCACTGATATGGAAGTTCAGAGAATTAAATATATATGGGGCAAATATACAGTATTTTGGTTTGATGTTATCAGTGTAATGCAGAGTCTGTGACATAATTTAGGGTTTATCAACAGTTCAGCTGTCTGATGGCAGTGAGGAAGAAGCTGTTATGGTATTATGGTGACATGAGATAAAGTCAGAACTGATGTTCTACTGCATGGTATTTACAACATAAAATTTTTGGATATTAAACTAAAGCTGTTATATGTTTACAGTACGTTGAGAAGGCTTGGCTGGGATTTAAGTTTTTTAACTTCTCACCTTTTGAACAACACTGCTGCGTCACCTTTAGCAATCATGTATATATACATAAATTGATAAATACCCATATATATTGTCCACAAGTTGCTGGACCTGTTGGCAGTGTATAAGAAATTACAGAGGATCTTATTACCACTCTAAAATCACATCCAAATCAATCCCTGATTCAATTAAGATCAGTATAATTGCTCGATTGTAGTTCAGTTGGTTAGTGTGATCAGGATTCAGTCACATTAGAATTTAATTAATGTGAACTTTACTTCACATTTACATTTGGTTATTGGTAGCCAATAATTTTTTGTTTACCCGTTTAAATAAATGCACTAAAATTATTCTTTTCTTTTTGCTCATCTGTACTGCCCATATGATGTTGTAAGATTATGAAAGAGTTGTTTATTGTTACTTGTTTGAAGTGTGTTAATACAACAGGCAAAGCCAGAGGCAGACCGGACAATGCACATTTCAAACAGCATCAAAATCAAAGTAAATGTGATGCAGGGCAGAATTGAGTCAAATCTCTCATTCATAAAAATGCATATAAATTAGATGAAAATGTTAGGCTGTGACAATAAACTGTCTGATGTAAAGGCCTTATGTTAGCAAGGAGTTTATGAAAGAAAAAATAAGCTTTCATCCATTGGTAGGGAAAAAAAGCAACAGCAATAACAACACCAAAACTATGATTCATTAAGTCCCAATTTAAAAAAAAAATTTTTTTAAATTATTTGTTAAAAGGAAAGTAATGTTCATTTAATATTATAACCTAATAGATTAGAATGAATTATATGTGTTTTGAATATTTTTTCCTTAATCTAATTCAACTCAAAATTTATTTACGTGCAAGACTTTATTTGGAGATGTGGATCTAATACATGCTTTCTAGTCTGCCTAAGTTCCGATTGCTCCTAATTTATTGGTTCAATTACTTAAGAAAAAATTTACATATGTAGTTTTAGCATATTAATTTTATTTCTGCACATTAAATATACAATGTAAATTAATTAAATGTTTAAAATTGTCTTTACCATTATTGGGCGTCATATTTTATCTTCTACAAACATAAACATGTAGTCATGTTTACAGAAAACATTTATATTAACACTGTAATACATTTTCTGATTTCTAAAGCAAAAAAATAAAACTTGCTTTGATAATGAAGTCCCTTAAAAAACTTAAAAAAACTGTTAAAACAGTAACATAGTATAATGCAAGCGGTTACTTAAGTATTTACATTACAGGACCGTTTAAAAAGACTAAGACTTAATTTAGTGGTCTATGACTAAGTCTTTTTGAACGGATTGTTCATAACATTTATGGACAGGCATTTTCAGAACAGCCAAGGGGTAGAGGGTTTCTGGTTTAAGTACCAGCTGGCTTTGTCCTTGCCTTTTGCAGTTGACAGGGTTCTGCTGGCCCCCTGCTGCTAAGACTTACACTTGCTGTTGACAGCCAA
The DNA here is from genome assembly GCF_000732505.1 of Cyprinodon variegatus. Taxonomy (NCBI): domain Eukaryota; kingdom Metazoa; phylum Chordata; class Actinopteri; order Cyprinodontiformes; family Cyprinodontidae; genus Cyprinodon; species Cyprinodon variegatus. The sequence goes on from NW_015151366.1 coordinate 240,679, forward strand.
GAGTGACGCAGCCAGGATGATGATTAGCTCCTCAAAGTCAGAGGCCATGGTTCTCGACAGCAAAAGGTGGATTCCCTGCTTTAGCTCATAGTAGAGTTTCTGCCTCAAGTGGGGCAGTACAAGTATCTTGGGGATCCTTTTTTGAGAGAGGAGGGAAGGGTCCACAATATCTGTATGCGGATCGGTACAGCTGCAGCTATAATACGGACATGCACAGGTCCAGAGTTTCTGCGCCGGGTAGTGTACCCACGTGTATCAGGTGGGTGCCCATATAAAACATACATCTATGGGTAGAAAACAAAATAAACAAAATGCGGGCAGGTATCATACAGTTACAGCATAAATGAAACTCATTATTTATATTCTATTATTAATTAACTCTTCATGTAAGTAAATAAATTGATCCAAGAATATCCAGAGAAGTATGTTTAAGCAGCAATTCAAACCTTACTTCTGCCTATAGTACCGTAGTGCCAGCATGCTTTAAGTCTGCCACCATTATTCTGGTTCCAAAGAAGCCTAAGGTCAACTCACTCAATGACTACCAGCCTATCACACTCATTCCCATCATGATGAAGAGCTTCAAAAGGCTGGATAAAGGACACATCATCTCCAGTCTGCCGCCAACATTTGACCCGGTCCAGTTCGCCTACCGACAAACAGGAACACCCGTGCAAATACTGTTCCTGGATTTCATTTCAGCTTTCAACACCACCATCCCACAGCATCTGATGGGCAAACTGGAACAGCTCGGCTTAAATACAACCCTTCAAAATTGGCTGCTAGACTTCCTCACAAAAAGACCTCAGTCAGTCCGGGTCAGACAGAACACCTCTGATGTCATCAGTCTAAGCACAGGCTCCCCTCAGGGCTGCGTCCTGAGCCCCCTACTGTTCACCATGATGACACATGACTGCAACCCCAGGTTCACCACCAGTCACATCGTGAAATTCACAGATGACACCACGGTGGTGGGCCTCATCAGAGATGACAATGACCTGGACTACAGAGAGGAGGTGGAGCAGCTGGTGGGCTGGTGCAGAGACAACAACCTGATCCTGAACATGGAGAACATGAAGGAGATCATTGTCGACTTCAGGAAAAAACGTCCTAACCACGCTCCACTGCTCATCAACAGCTCAGCTGTAGAGGTGGTCAGCAGCACCAAATTCCTGGGGGTGCACATCACGGACAACCTCACCTAATCTGTAAACAGCACCTCACTGGTCAAGAGAGCACAAAAGTGCATGTACTTCCTGAGGAGGATGAGGAGAGCCAACCTGCCCCCCCATCCTCCCAACCTCCTACAGAAGCACCATAAAGAGCGTTCTGACCAGCTGTCTCACGGTGTGGTGTGGAGGCTGCCACACCTCAGACTGGAAGGAGACTGAGGAGAGTAGAGTCATTGGTGCTCTTCTTCCATCCATAAAAGACATTGAATCCCAGCGCTGCGTGTCCCGAGCCTGTAAAATTATAAACAATGCCTCACAACCCCACCATGGACTGTTCTCCCTGCTGCCCTCTGGATGAGACTTGGAAGCATCCAATGAAGGTCCAGCAGATTCTAGAACAGTTTCTTCCCCACTGCCATTAGACTGCTGAATGTTGTATAAAATGGGGTTTAAAAAGAAAACAAAAAAGCGCTGAATGTTGGAAACTGTATTCATATATCAGTCTTATGTTTACATTTTTATCACCATGATTACATTCTATCACTGCTGGTTACATTTTATCACTGCTGCACTTTGAAAATGGAAATTTCTTGAGATCTGTACTGAAAAAAAAAATATTTTTGTATACACTGTGTACAAAATGACAATAAAGTCTATCTAAGTCTTAGTCTGTGAGTGCAGAGTGAGGCAATGTTTTGTATGCCTCTGTTATTAAGACAGTTATCTGCTGCAGCTGGAAAAATAAAGCATGTGTTTAAGCACTAAAACGCTTTTTGTTTTTTTGTTTTTTTTTTTTGTTATTTACGGGTCCCTGCGGTCCCGGGTTTTAAATGAGGATAATTGCAAATAACAGGTCAGGTCTCGGTTCTGAGCGCAATGGGTGTGTAAAGATACGTTTTTGAGAGTATTGAGAGCTCCACATTCAGAGTATTAAGCTGATATGCTCCCTGAATGCCTTTCTCTGGAAGTGTTCCAGGTACAGCCCACATATAGGAAGCCCAGGACTATTGAAATATGTATTAGTTAACATGATATTAAGTAGTGTAATTTATTCATACCCTGTTATATTTATGTTTAAGAAATTACTTTTAAAACAAGAAAAAGAGCAGTTTTGTTGAGCTGTCCTGTTGAACTGATACATTTGACCTGGAATAACCTCTTGTCAGGCTAACGCATAACTGAGCTGTATAAGGATTAAAGATTCCCCTTCACTTTTAAATGATGAAAAAGGTCCAATCCAGATAATTTGAAATGTTGGAGATAGTAGAGGGCCTCTGTAGTATATTTCTATACAAAAACACTGCAACAGCTGCTTATGCACATATTTGTCGGTCTTAAGAATTATATCAACCTAATCATTCACAGGTTCATGTAAGGATACTTACAAAAGGTAGATATTGCTGGTAATGTGGCAAGTGGTAAAATATACAGGCTTATGGGGGATAAAAGCAGCATGTCAACATTTCCTAGTTTTCCCTAAAGTATTGCATCCTTCTTGTCCCCCTTTGTCTCTTTCTTATGGGTTTATTGAGCATATACATATCTCTTGTGGTAGTAAGTAAAGGGCTATAAACAGTGAAAACTCTGAACATAGAAAGGAAGTAAGGGAACATTTTGATACATAAACCAATGGCATCCATCTCAGTGGTCAAGTTTGTTCTTACTGTTGATGTTTACATGGTGGTTACTTGTAATTAAACAAAACTGAAAGCTGCTGTTTATTTCTTTTGTGGCATGGACTCTCAGAAAGAAGTAAGTCTCACAGGGAACTCTTCACTGCAAAATATTTTCATTTGTTTACACTATGTTAACTTAGAGGGAATAGCAATAAGCGATGAGTCAAAAGTGTTTGTTTAAAACATTCTTTACCGATATTTATCTGAGACCAGACAGACTGAGGTTTGAGAATTCAAACTGATGCAAAACATGAATATTTAAAAGATTTATTAAACATAAATCCTGGATAACAGCATACAATAAGAAAAAGGAACCGGAACTACCTCTCTGGAGTCTCATGAAAAAGTTAATCCTTTGCTTTGGTTAGCAGGAGCTGATGGCACTGTGATTACATCACTGCAAATGAAGAGGAGGTGAGAAAGAGTGGCTCTCTTCACATTGAAAACCAGTGACAGATCTTTGGGTGTGACATAAGGAAAAGCAAACAGATCTGGGGATGGGGCCTGAATTGGTGGTCACAGAACAGAAGTAGGTCAGCACCATGGACCAGATTATGGCAAACAAATCTGAAGGACTGTCACTTGAGATGAGTAGTCAGAAACAGGGTTAATTTCAAGATTATCAGAAAGCAGGTAGGAGACTAAGAAATCAGGAAACAGGACAAGACGTGATCAGGCAAGGCAAGGAAGGAAGAAACTTTGGACATCTACTGACACTTTCAATAAGTCTGGCACTGGCTGGATCACATTAAGCCAGGAAACAAGGGGAGCTATAGTAGATATTGCTGATTGGGAGGGAGCATGGTCAGCATAGGTGGAGAGATTAAACACGTGGCTTGGCAGTGAAAAGCACAATGTAAACGATGGTGATCAATCAGGCCAGAATCATAAC
>NW_015151366.1:246669-262508 GCF_000732505.1 Cyprinodon variegatus
TCAAACATTTTGTGTACTTGGTGCCATGATGTTATTTATTTAGGTTCAAAGCATAACTCATACACTTTTGCAAGCAGTCCGCCATTATGCCGAAGTAGGAAGGAGTACTCCTACAGTACACTTGTTTGCTGCTGTGGCTTTTTTTTTAGCTATTTGTTCACTCTTTTGTGTAAAGTGGAGTATCAATTGCCGAAAATAATTCTGACGAACCTAACCTGAAAGGAAAGCCTTGGGTTTATATTGAGTTGTTTTTGACTGGGTATTTCTTTGTATTATGCTTATTCTTTTCAATACAAAGTTTAAACTGTATTTTCTTGTGTGAGAGCTATTCCTTGCTTTAGTTATAAACTAAAAAAAAAAACATCCACTTACCAGATATCCTTATTTTGCTTGGGGACCATCTAGGGGATCAAAGTAAACTTCTAGACCAGGGGTAACCAATTAAAAATCTGTGGGGTCCGAATAAAGAAACTGATCAACCAGTAAAGGTCCAGATACATTTTTAATGATCTGTTACTTTAAACAGAATTTAACACTGAAATAAAATATGCATTCATGTTATACATTGATTTTTAAATAAAAAAATATTTAAAAAATATTTAAAAAAAAGATTCCATTTTAAAATGTTAAATTTAAAGTGTTTTTTGAAGTAGAGAACAACAATCTTTCAGTTTGGTATATAGACAATTTCCCGATTCACATGTTTTATAAAACACTTGAACTGACCCTTTTTTTCCCCCTCTTTCCTTTTTCTGGCTTAACTTGAGCAGTGGGCTTAAGGCTACCCTGCAAGGCTTTAAACCTGGGTTTGAATGGAGACAAAGCCATTCTCAAGCACATATCAAAGTGCTCATTTTGAGCCTGGATCCATATTTATTTTTGATCATGTTCATGGTGGAGAATCCTGCTTCAGGCTCCACTTCGGTCCAGCCAGGTCAAGATCTGCAATTGCAATCGCACCAAACAGGAAAAATAACGGCGAGAAGATCTGGATTGTCAAATTAAAATATACCCAAATATATATGGTTTCAATATAAGTTAACAAAAATATGTTGTGCTAAACAATCCTGACATAGGAATACATTTTACATTACAAGCGATGATAGGTGAAAGTTTTATCCTGTCTGCTTCGTCTTGTTTGTACAAAATAAACAGAGTACATGCTACAGAATCCATGTCTTGTTTGTCCCTCCTATGCAGACAAAACATACAACATTGTCTCTGCAAAAAGGAAGTTAATTCCTGCTGATATTAAATATAAATAGGAACTGAATATCAAAAGATTAATTGTTAAGCACCATCAGATTTTCTGATCATTTACACCATAAATAATGAAAAGCTAAACAATGAAGGGCAATTATAAGAATAAGATGTTACAGGTACACCATCAGTCAAAAGTTTTAGAACAACCAGTTTTTTTTTTTTACAGTCTTTTATTGAAAATAGTTACATCTATTGTTCCGTTACACTTTGAAATAAAAAGCATATCATAAATAAGCAATCAGGATTACGAAATGAATCATGGAATCTATTCATGAGCCAATATGTATTCTATATTTCTGACTAATCAAAGTGGCCACTTTGGCACATATAAGAGCTGAACGCACATGTCCCATTCTTTCTATAATAGAAATCAAATAATTTCTTCCAAAATTTTTTTTGAGAATTCCCATACTGTAAACTAGTGGCACTTGTTCTGTCCATTTGAACCCGAACCACCTAAATGGTGGTTCAGACACAAGACCATGCTGGCTACACCATGTTTGTGACTTTACCATCTTGATCAATATTTCCGAGGTAGTTTAGGGCATAGCTTGGAATGTTTGAAGTCATTATTTTTGCTCTAAATTACCCCATCAGGTGCATGTAGGTGCATAACACAGGACACTGCATGGCACTGCTAAATGCTGTGATGTCACCCTTGCTTCTGGGTGCCCCTAACTTTGTACAAGTCACTGACTCTATTCCGTCAAAGTTTAAAAAACAATCCTTTTGTCCAGTGGATTGAAATATATAAATAAACCTAAACAATGTATGTATAAAAAATATATCTGCAAAATCTATTATATTCAACAACAAAACATACTTAGTTAAGCAAATTGTGCAAAAAAGTCAATAAAAATAAAAATCCTATCATATTTAGTCCCCACACTGCAGATATATTAGAATCTGTCCTTAAATTACAGCCAAACCCATTTACACAGTAATAGATAAAAACCTTTAGATAAATAAAACATTACCTCTGTTTATCTGACTTAATAACCATTAAAACAACTATTTTCATTCATTTCAGACAGAACTATTCTCATACTTTAAACTGAACTTCCAATATTCACCAGTGTACCATTTCCTCTTTATACGGAGCAGCTGGCTTGTTTGGTCTCGCAATGAATCCTGGGATATCCAAGGATAGGATCCATGAGACCCATCCTTCAAATCGGGCAAAAAGAAGGATGCATTTGTAGGCTGCATAACGAGGAGTCTTGAAATCATGAGGATGCAGCTCATGAATTCAAACAGAGCACAGGTATGTTATCGGGGCCTGGGGCCTTTCTTGGGTTGACACTAATGTGAGTTTTCCTCACTTTAGCTATGTCAAGTTTGAGTGCCTCCTCCCCTTGGTGTGGAACGGTCTTCACTGTTGGAGTGCTGTTTAATGCCTCAAACCTTCCTTCAGTTCATTTAGGAAGTCAGTGTTTGCTGCATTTACCAGGGGGGAGGGTGTGTTGTAGTCTGATCACCCTTGTGCCTTTCCACAACCTCCTGGTGTTGCTGGTGTCACAGAAAAGATCCTGGATTTTCTGGCTGTGGTTCTGCTTCGCTGATCTAATGGCATATTTTAGGTGGCACGCGCTGTCCTCAGTGCCTCTTTATCACCAGACTTAAAAGCTGAATTCCGTGCTTTTAGCGATTTCCGATCCTCATTATTCATCCAGGGCCGTTGGTTGGCCCGGGTGGTAATGTTCCTTTTGATGCTGACATCCTCAATGGATTTGTTGATGTAGGCTGACAGTCATAGCATACTCATCTATATTTAATATGTTGTCATTCGTCTTCAGGTTAGCCTGGTTAAAATCTCCAGCAATGGTGAAAACGCTCTCAGTGTATGCAGATTGGAGCTCAGAGATAGCCTGATATAGAGTCTTCATGGCCTCTGCTGTATTAGCGCTGGGCACATAAACAGGAGTAATGCTAACCACACTAAACTCTCTGAGCAGATAGAATGGACTGTAGTTAACAGTCAGAAACTTGATGTCTGGAGAGCAGAAGCTGGTGACCAATCCTACATTTTTACACCAGCTGTTGTTGATGTAAACACAAAGCCCGCCACCCTGAGTATTACCGCAGTGTTCTTTGTTTCTATCGGCATGGTATAGTGTTAGCCCCTCCAGGCTAATAGCATTGTCCGGTATTGCCTGATAAAGCTAAGATTTAGTCAGAATGATGGCGCAGCATTTACATATCTCCTTTTTTGAACAGAGTTCGAATCAGATATTATCCATTTTGTTATTCAACAAGCAGACTTTGGAGAGCAGGATTGATGGTAGCGGTGGTCTGTGGGGATTCCTCCTTAGTTTTGCTGTTAGCCCCCTCTGCAGCCTCGCATACTCCATCTTGAACATCTTTTCCTTCGGGCTGGCCTGTTCAGTGAGCCCACTATTGCTTTGTTTACATCCGCCCGAAGCTACATTTGTGACTCTAGCTCGAGCAGGCGTTGGCGGTCGTAGATTCGGGATTGATGCCTGGTTGGTAGCGTTTTGAACGGCATATTTCGTGGAATTATCAGGAGCTGTTCTTGGCCGCTGCAAAGACGTGACTTTGGATCTGCAGAACTGATTCTTACATTTTCCCCAAAGTCTCTGGGTGCCCTTTGATGATGAAGAAAACACTGAAAGATTTTTTTTTTGTTTTCCATAGGAAAGGCCTACACTTATATGTGTTATGATCTTCTATTTCTTTTCTATTGTTAATCCTCCTTTTCTCACCAGGGTTTCAGCAACACTCTATTTTCTGCAGTATAATACTGTTCAACTGATGCTGATTAGGATTATTACACTCAGTGTGTTCAAACACTACTTTTATAGAGACAGAGCGGTTCTAAGCAACCAAGAAAAGTTCCAACACCAATAGTTGCACAACATAAAAGGCTTGATAAACCTTCACATTCTATATTGTGTTACCGAATGAAGGCTTTTTTTTTTTTTTATTATGCAATCTATTTTTTTGGCAGTTTTGGTTGACCTTAACTTTTTAACTTTTAACACTTCAGCTCTTAGTGTCTCTTTGTATCATTCAAAGCTATTTAATGGACTTGAACTACTAAAGTTGCAATAAAACTTTTAACTGACCTCAGGATGTTTTTGTTCTTTTTATTGATATACTTTTTTAATGAAGAATAAGAATAAATGAAGGTAATTGAATTTTTCAATCAGGCTCTCAAGGGGAAAAATGATCCAATATAGAAGAGTTCACATCATCATTCAATAGTTTCATAATTATGTTGAATAAATGAGTAATCCATTCAAGCCGTGGCTCTAAAACAGTAATGCATAAGGGGTCATGTAGAGGATGTTTTTCAGGAAAGATTAGCACTGACCCAAGCCTTAGTTTCTCCAGAAACAATGGCAACACCTTCAGAAAATCACTAAACTCTGCTCAGAAAGAGCATTTGTAATGAGTCCAGTATATTTACTATGAAGCTCAGAAAAGCAGACAACATTTACAGTTCGAAGTGCTCTGATAATTCCTGTGCTAGACTGAAGTGTATTTGCTTTAAAGTATATCCTGAGGCAACAGTATCTGGCAAGCATACAAGTCATGTCAACAGCAGTTATTTAGAGAAAATGTAACATAGCTAATGATCTCAGAAACAAGCCAGACAAGAAATAGACATGCATGATCAGCCAAGGAGGTGTAAGGAGCCAACAAGAAAATAAAACTTCAGCAAGCTCAGAAAACATCAAAATACAGTTAAGAATGGTAAACAAAAGCACTTAAGCAACTCACCAGGAGTTGACTATTTATTTTAATTTATTTCACCAGTGAAGGGGCCCCTGCTGTATATGACCAATGCCAAATGGAAACAATTGCACAATGCGAACATGACACTCATATTTGATCATCAGCAGCTTAACACCACCCCCTATCATTTTATATTAGTGGCTAATTTGATAAACAAAAGCCATGCTAATGTAATTACCAAGCAGTAGAGTTAAGTACTATGATGACATACTGAACAGGGTTGTTGAAAGGAAAATATATAGTAATATATACTAAACAGAAGAGAACCATGTCTCAGTAAAAAGCAAGCACGACTATTTGTCAGACTAATGAGCAAATTTTTCAGGTTTTGTAGTAAAATCCAAAATATTTAGAGAGACAAACATTTATTTTAACAAATATTTCAGATATGACATTTATGTTCGAAAGAACATAAACTTTTTTTTTTTCAAGAAAATATTTATGGATCAGTGCTTTGATGTGTCTACTTCTGTCTTCTTCAACTTCTAGTTGGCCTCGCCACAATGCTGCACAGATTTTCCTGACAACTGTCGCTGCATGCATGCTCAGTGTAAGGGATTGTTGAAGAGTATACAACACAATGCAAGTGAATGTCTGCTGTTGCAACATGCTCATCAAGAAAAAGCAAATCCTGCAGAGTCAAGGGTTCAATGCAATCAGCTGAGTTTCTTTAGATAGAAAACTTTAACCGATCAGTCTGTGTGATTTCTTAGAACCCTGCCTATAAAGGGCTTTGAGATAACACTATTTTGTAGAAAGCAATACTGGTTCACTGCATCAAAATGGGTTTAGCTTTTTTAATCAATTGGCAGAGTAAGTACTACCCTTGGTGTATTTTCTTCGTTTATCTTTCTCATAGGCAGTACTCCAGGTCCAATGCCTCTGTAATTTTCTGTGAATTCTTCCTGTCTACTAAACCACAAGACAATCACAGTAAATGGTTCCCCTCACCAGACCTTGCTCTGGTGGTGTTACTATTTTCTTAGATGAAATTTGTCTTCCATTTGGCATGTAATCAAGGCAGTTTTTTTCTTTTTCATAAAAAAGTACTCAAGGTTCATTGTTTCTCTGTTTAGATATCTAACTTTTCTGGATGGAGCCAGCACTTATGCTAAGGCTGCACTTTGCTTTCAATATTTTCTTTATATATTTTCAATATCTTGTTTTCCATTTCCATCAAAAGTCATTTAGCCTGAGAGGCTATTTATTTTCCTGTTTTTTTTTCATTGTCGTACCAAGATATAATCCTGAATTGACAACATAGTTCTAAATGCTTGACAAAAAACTTTGAGGAACAGAAAAACAAAAATATTTTCTTTTTTTTTTATTGTGCCCTTAAATTAAGACAAATATGTGATATATATACATATATTTATATATGGTCAGCATTGGCTATCAGTATGTCTTAAAACTGCTATTCTTGTCATTATATTGTCATACAGTATATACTGCACCAGCTAAAAGAAAATTACTTAAAAATGAGATGTGCTTAAACCAAGGTTTAATCAAGTCCGACGATCCGAAGCACAAAAAGAAGTTTCTCATGTCATAATTAGGAAGAAATAAAAAAAAAGATCATTAAAGGAAAGACTGTATCATACCATATTTACAATTGAACTGAGCTGAATCTAAGTTTAGTTGAATTTCAAAATGTTAACCTTATTAAAAAATATTAATATAATAATTGTAAAGAAAAAAAATATATATATATTTTGCTATGAAATTTAAATGATTCAGCTTATAACTGTTTTGGATTAGATCTGCTTAACATGTACAATGACTTGACATATTGATGGTAACATGTGGTATATAAAAAAATGTATCGCTTGGCAGGAATCAAAAGTCAACAAAACATCAAATGTTCAAACCTTATTTTAGGTTTTTGAAGTGTAGTGTAACAGACACTAAAAAGATAATGGTGAAACACACGTTCTAAGCTCTGAATGCACGAACAGGTGCTATATGAAAAATTAATGAATAACAGGTATGGTCATGACAGTATATGAATTATTAAGACAGAATGAATTCCCTTCATGAATGCTAGAGGAGTTCACCTCCTTAAAGACTGTGTTGGGTGGGACATTGTGCTGCCCTGAGTTACCAAGGTGGTCAGCATTGGCTATCAGTATGTCTTAAAACTGCTATTCTTGTCATTATATTGTCACATCAGACTCTAATGTGCAATTGCTATTTAGTACCCTGTGCAATAACCTGTTTTTTATACTTAATACCTAGTGCAATAGCTATATATATATAAATAGCCATCTATATAATCACGAATCACGTTGCTACTAGCACATTTTGTAAAGAAATAATGTTTAAAGAGTGTGATTTCTGAAAAAGGTATCCCTCCATTCATCCATTTTCTTGTGCTTATCCGGGGCCGGGTCGTGGAGGCAGCAGTCTAAGCAAAAAGCCCCAAACTTCCCAATCCACTCGCACTTCCTGGGTCATTTGGAACAGAAGTGTACTCGTGATGTCACCACACACTCGGCTCGTCTGGAGCTGCATTTCACTTCCTGTTATTAATAGTCTCTAGATAATAATTTTTTTGTTTTTTCATTTAGTGGGGGAATAATAATTAACACAGTCAGATAAACATAAATCCAATGAACATTTTGCCCAATTAAACAAAAAAATCGCCATCAGAGATGGTGGTACTTCACACGGCTATGCCTAGAGAGGGCTTCTGCAGAAGGGCTAAAGTTTAGCATTGCTGCAGTTAACCTCATGGCCCTGGTCCTCTCAATATCAGAACTTTTTTTTTTTTTTTTTTATCCCACAAAATCAGTAAATGGTCCATATAGTGATGCTTAAATGTTTAATTTTCTCACCAAAAATGATCTCAAAACATACTGTTGTAGGTCAACAGCAACAGAAAAGAGATATTTTAATTTAATACTCTGAGCTCTGTGAGCACTTCACAGGAAGTGGCTGCTGCCGCAGTGCATGCTGGGACAGCTGTCAATCCCGAGAAGAGACAAGTCTGCTCTGATGCATACTCAGTGAAGAGGGAGGGACGAGAACAACATCCGGGGACTATGTCCCTTGTTGGTCTTGTGTTCTTGTGAATTGGAAAAGTACTAGGGCTGAGGCTGGTGAGAATGCACAAGTACACATATTGAGAAACGGCCTTTGAATCCAAAGAGGTAACGCTGTCATGCTGATATAACCGGCTGACGAATCTGGCTGATGACTCTGTCCTTCGGAGACGACCCAATGGCTTTGAACACAGCTATAGACTCCTGAATAGGCAAATAAATCCCAGCAGTCTTCATTTAAGGCTTTGCTGTGATTAAAGAAAATCAATCATTAAATTATTCTTAATTTAATTACACACTCTTTAAACAGATATTTGATTTGTGATGCATATTTGTGAAAACCTTCATATGCCACAAAACGAAATTATTCGTTGCATTTGATCTTTTTTTTATTTTTCTTTTAACAATTTGTGTGACTCTATGGAATTGCATGAAAAAAATGTATGTATGTATGTATGTTTGGAGGTATACACAGTTGCCATTTACTTCTTAAATGGCAACTGCCTTAAAATCTCTAATTTATAAAGAGCATTTTAAGAAACTTGCTGAAGCTCTTCTAGTTAGCGATTTAGGAGGACAATACCCTCACTAGATTTATGGTAGTTAATGACATTGTTATATTATTATATTTAGAGAAATCTTTACGCTAACACTAATGGATTTACTGTCAGTTGACTTTTATAGACCACAGAGCATGTATTTTTGCGGCATGTTGTTTAGCAGCTCTTCATTTTGATGAGATATTAGTATATAAATATCTGTATATTGCGGGACAAAACAAAAAAATGGTGGAGGTAAAGAAAAATTTGAGAAAGCACCAGATTTCTAAAGCCTTATGACACTTTCTAAAAAACAGTGTAGATGAACAGCTTTGCTTACATGTCATACAAAAGGATTACAACAAAAAGTGGTGAAGTGAGACAAAGAGAATTATGAGAAAAAGAAAATAGTCCAACACTGAGAGAGTAGCATCCATATGCATATAGCATTTGCCAAAAACCTCATTCCAATGATTAATCAAGGTCATCTGAGTGTAATTTATCGGCATTGTCATGCTGACACTTACACTGATAATTAATTTGACAAAGATAATTATCAGCAAGATGGGCCTTGTGTTATAGTGAGTGATGAATCAACACCCACTGCAGTAACCCAGGTTGCTGCTGGATCAACCAGACCATACATGCTGAAGCATGTTCTCTATCTCTCTGTTTCTGTGGCCTATTAATAAAGGTTCTCTGCAAGGGCCTCTGCAACATTCCACCATAGCATTCTGTACACTGATACTCGACCTATTAAATAATGTAAGCACTATAAACAGGCAAATGCTGGCCATAAGTGCAATGTGTGACAGCTAAATTTGTCAACTTTTTACAGAGCAACACTTTTTCCACCTGATATGCAGTCACTCCTTATATCTCCCCTATCCTGTTGCCTTTCTCTCCAGCGTCTCACCACAGCATCTGGATGAGAAATGACTTCAAATACAGGGCTGATGCAAGATTCCTGTAAATGCTTGCCTGCCTTCAGACCACTGTGTTAGGTTTCATTCATTATTTCACAGTGTTTCTTTTAGATGGTCTCCTCATACATTCCCTTACTGGCAATGTTACTGTATTTAAAAAGTGTAGTAGTGGGTTATCACCAATTTACAATACATTCAGTTCTTCTCTGCTGTGATGTAGAACCATATTAGCTGCATGTGAGCATTTACACCTACTAACGGCATTCCAGCAAAACGCCGGATACCGCATCTAAAGGGCAGTAAATATACAGAAATTTAACCAACTACAAGATGAACAAACACTGCATTCTGAATTTTTTATTTTTTTTTGATTTTAAGAAGGCCAGATTTATTTAAATACCTTTGTAAATAACTGTGTATTTCTATGTGTGTTTATTAGCAATTTGAGACAGTAGATCAATTACTGTATATATTAGCGTATGTAATTAAAACATAACAATTACACGTTATAATCAAACAATCAAACTTCTCTGCACTCAGTGTACTCATTCATTGTAGAATATGTCTGGCAAAAAAAAACAAAAAAAAAAAAACTGGATGCCCAAAATGATAAAGTGAAGCAGGTTTAACTGCTTTGATTGACAAGAGGTGTTGTTTTGGTCTAGTTTTTGGCATTTATAACTGTCAGAGCTTACAACTGAGTACCCAGTATTTAAGGCAAGACAGAAAGAGGGATTACTCAAAGGCGTTTATTTAAAAACAGATCAGTGGTAACAGCTGCTAAGGCATCTAAGGCAGTAACCTCTGCAGGAGAGAAACACAGGTTAGTGACCACGATAATCTGATGGGGAATGATTATAAACTTGTGAGTCACTGACCTGGTTATAGTTCAGTCCGACCAAAGAGAACAAGGCCGGATCCAGCCGATGGGCTGCCAACAAGATGCGGCGGGCACCACTCAGAGTGTCCCAGATGCTGCAGCCTCTGAGGTTGGAGAACAAGCAGGGAACCAGATCCGGACAGAAGAAGGAGGGCAGGACATTCCAGAGGGCAAAGCCAAAGCCGGTGATGAAGACGGCTCAGGATTAAGAATGAGGAGACCAGAGGCCCAAAGAGATTCCAAAGGGAAATCCAGGTCAGTGATAGGAAACAGCTCCAAGTTCATTAAAAAAGCAGAATCCAGTAAAAGTCCAAAAACAGATTAGGCAAACAGATCAGACAGGAAAAGCCAGGCTCAGTGATTGAGAGGAAGAACAGGTAATCCAAAACACTAAGGTAACGCTGAATCACTCTCACCACTGGCTAGAAAATAATCTTGTCTGATACCTGAAAGTAGGCAGGTAAACAGATCAGACGGAAACCAGAAGGCTAAGTAGTTGAGAGGCAGAACAGCAAATCAGAAAGGTAATGCTGGACACAATCTCCCTACTGGCACGAGAGAAATAATATGGTACTGATGGCTGGTAGCAGGCAGTTTAAATAGAGGCAGGAGCAGGTGGATCAGATGAGCTGTAATGAGAAACTAGGCAGAATTAGAGGTGAATGAAGTGAAGCCAATCATCAGCACCAAGATCATTACAATGACGGGCTTTTATTAATCAATCCGCACATGCTCCTCTGGGCCTGCCAGCTCATTTTTGCACTAGAACTGCCTTAAATCTTCAAAATCTACATTTGAATAGGGATTTCAGTCTGAGCATACATGATGGCATGTACAAATTCTTGCAGAATATTGAGCACAAGGCCATTATTTGAATCTCCAGTTTGAATGTGAGGTACAGAACAGTGTTGTTATTGATGGCAATACGTTACGAGACGTTGGGCACAGAACAATAGGTCTGTAAAAATCTCTGTAAAAATAATGTGATCTGAGCTATACCAACCGTTCATAACAACAAAAGCCACACCTCCATGCCGCTCTCTATCACTTGTCTTTGGGGCTCTGATCAAATGGAAGCCATCAATATTTACATGGAGAATGGGCTTCACTCTGTTGCATCCCTATGGCTTCAGTTCCTCTGACCGGATTGATCGCCAAAGGTAGTAGCTCCTTCAAGGAAAATGCTGCCAACCTGCAGAATTTCTCTGATGACTCTGCAATAGTTAGTGTCATCACAGGTGGGGACCACCCAGAGTACAAAAGTAGATCTGACACTGGTGAACATCCAGGGAATGGACATACCTGCATAAGAGTGTCGATATGTGAACTGTTTTCTAAGCTTGCAACAAAACCAGCAGACGTAGTTGAGTTTGGAGATGCAATCCATTTCTTAAATCTATCTTTGCGCTCCTATTTTTTATCCAGAAGTACTGCAATTGCACTTTTTCCCTCACTACTAACTTGGTGGTTGACTGCAAATTAAGCATGCTTTCCCTGGAAATGTCTTTCTACGTTACTCTTTTTATCATTTGAGAACTTCTCACTGGAAAGCAAACATGCAGGCAATCCTCTTGCATCGGTAATGAAAGCAAATTATTTGGTCCATTCTTCTTTGAATCCTCCGTTCTCATCAGCTATCTTCTTTTTTTCCCTTTGGGATCGTTCACCCAAGACATACCCGCTGCTTCTTTACAACAGCCTGGCACGACGCCACGCTGAATGTGTGTTGCAGGCTATGACGCAAATTTGTTCACAGAATTCTTAAAATGTATTATATAAATTGATTTATTATACATATTTTTTACAGAATTGGAAAAATTTTGAATGTTTATTTGACCTTCTGCACACCATATAAAAACAAGCAAAAAAATCTATCTTTTTCCATTTTCATACATTTTTGAATAAACTTCAGGGAGCTGCAAGGGGTCCATTAAAGAGCTGCATGCAGCTCTGGAGCTGCTGGTTTTTTGACCCCTGGTCTAGAGCAACTTGGCCACAAAGTGGTGGGCCACATTAAATCCCAAAGTGCCGTCAAAGGAATCTAAGGCTAAATATAAGCTGCATTAACAGCAAAAGACCTTCTAACCTCATGAGAACTTCATATTCACTCAAATAGTTTTGTAAAATTATTTTTGGCCAATCAAATATCACCAATCACAATTTAAACGCTTTGGATGATAGGCTGCTGGAAATCTTCTGAATAACACCTCCTCCTGGCAATCTTGATCTTTGATTTGAAGTCGCTAGGAAGCCACACTTGCCTGTATGCCTTTTTTCAAGTGTTGAGTTGAGTTTGTGCAGAGTTATAAGAATTATTATGTTGGCCTTTTTTCAGGAGGTAGGCTTGATTTTCTTCCAACACGATAGACATATATATATAATTGAGTAGAGACATAAATTTAATTTGGAAAAAAAAAAGACTGATCTTCCCAAAGCCCCGAACACAGCATGAAAAAACATCTTTGGGATGAATTTTCAGCCTGGCCTTCTTGCCTGAAACTAACGTCTGAGAAATTAGATTCTGTAACAATGATCAAATATTCCT
Source organism: Cyprinodon variegatus (assembly GCF_000732505.1). Lineage (NCBI taxonomy): Eukaryota > Metazoa > Chordata > Actinopteri > Cyprinodontiformes > Cyprinodontidae > Cyprinodon > Cyprinodon variegatus. The sequence goes on from NW_015151366.1 coordinate 259,623, forward strand.
ACACACAATCCTAAACCTAGTGTAAAACATTTCCAGGGGGTCAAAGATTGTCCAGCTGCAGAGTGTGAGCTCATATCATATTAAAGCCTAAGGAGTAGGAATGGGATGTCACCAAAGTGAAATCCCAAGAAAGGCGGGTCAATGATTTAAAAAATATGTTTATATCTGGCATTTCAGCAGTGGAGGCTGGCCCATAGGGGCGCACGGGCGCTGCCCTCCCTAGATGTGCAGGGGAAAAGTCATAAATAATAAATAGAGATTTTAAAAGTTTTATCATTGTCAGTTTTACTTCATAGCATGTGGCTACATGTAATATGAATTATTAAAACAAAACTTCTACCAATTGACTCTCATTCAACTGTGCATTTCCACCAACAGAACATTTTATTTCTTTTCTTGAGCACTCATACAGATCAGACAGGAATAGCCAGGCTCAGTGATTGAGAGGCAGAACAGGTTATCAAAAACATTAAGGTAATGCTGGAGAAAACTCCACCAGCCGCCACTGCATTTCAGTCAGATTGGAGATTTTAACACATGGAAACAAGAAATAAAAAAGAAAAACAGACAAATAAAAGAAAAAATTGTGGCAAAGTTTAATGCTGAATACTAAAAAGAGCATTTTAAAATGTACAATACCGAGGAAACTCAAGGGACTGGGACAAAACAGTTTTTGTAGCCTTTTGAAAATCTCTGTTCCCTTAAGGGTAATCAGAATTTTTTTTTAAAGAAAATACAAAAAACTAGGGAGCATAGATATTGACTCTGTAAAAAAATGGAAGAATGCCATGTGGTCTGGTAAGTCTAGACTTAATTTATAGTACAAAGCATATAAAAGTAAAAAGAGAGGTGCATCAAGCCTACTGCTTACTATATAAGCCCGTGGGGCAGGGCTACCACCGAAGCTATTCAAATACAGCAAGATTAATAAAAAAAAAAAATAATAAAATAAAAAAACAGGGCAAAGAGCAGCAAAGAGAGCCTTTGACATTTGAATCTGTCTCTTGACTTGCTTTTTACTGTTTAGCAGGAGTCAGAATTGTGTACTCTGAAAATTTATCAGCAGCATGTATTAGGATTTGCCTTATTAAACAACTTTGCATCGCTGGATTAATGGAAACGTTAATAAATATTTAATCACATTATTTATTTGGAGGATTAAAGGGTCGAAGAAAGAGAAGTATTGTTAATGAATGTTTGTGTCTGGGCTGGTCAAATCACAGTTAGCTGTGAACTCAAGGCCACCTGCTAAAGTACATTATATACAAAGACATGGATACTGTGCACAGGCCAGCTGTCTCCACATGAGGTAAGCTAAAGTGACAGACATCACTGGGTGAGCTAGCCTGCTGACTCAAAGTCATCAGTATATTAGGTAATCCTGTTCTCATCTTCCAGGGCATATGAAGCATATTTTTATATGGATTGCTAAACAAAAAGTCATAAACCTTTCGTTATTACAACTTTGGCAAAGAGTAGGAGAAGCTCTTTGTTTTGTCCAACCTAACAAGGAAAATAATCTTAACATCAGTTTTTTTATTCACATTTTAGTGTAAAAAAAAACGAAAACAAATTTTTATTTTTTTTTATCAGGCATCCATATGTACCTGATAAAATAATTGTTATTTATAAACATAACATCACTGCAGATGTTGCCTGTTGTTTAACTAGATTTCAATTCTCTCTATTCAGTGCTTTGAGATTAGATTCAGGTTTATATACATCACTACTTAAAAGACAGCATTTGTAAAGGTTAACCAATACTTAAAGGTAGGTTTTTGTTTAAGTGGTCTTGATCAAGACTTCCTCAGTTGTTTTTACTTCTCTTCGGTCCATTCACCCTTTCCAAAAGAAACAGTTGTTTTTTTCTCCATTAAGCTTAACTCTGAATAAAATAAAACTTTGGGACAACAATCTCATAAATAAATCAGAAATATATCACCTTAAAAATATCACTGATAATTTTTTCAATAATGGAACATAACCTTTTAGCTTAAAAGAGCCACCTGAGGAAAACTTGGCTGAGGGTGATTGTAATCAAGATGGCTTCCAATGAGAAAGTAAGAAAAAAACAAAAACAAACAAAACTATTAACTTGGAGAGTGAAGACCTCTGCCAAGCAGCAGATTTTGTCCCAAATTGTCATTTACACCTATAGCTAAAACCTGCACATGATCTGGATCATCGTCTACATCTGATGGATTGTTCCTTGGCATGAGGGACATATATAATAAAAATGTCATTGAAATTAATCCAAAATCTTTTCAAGTCATCCTGTACACAGACAGATAGACATACTGTATTAGCCATTTAAAATGTCCTTACTTTCCTTGTTGGGCCATTGGCTGGTCCCCTACAATTCCTTTTTAAACATCAATATCTGTACTAAAATATTTTTTTCTGTCATGATCTGTGGATATTAAGATCTAATCAGACCTTGTAATTTAGTGAAAGGGTGGAGTCAGAGTAAAAAAATATGCTCACTCAGGAGAAGGAGGGAGTCACCCCAATCGCTGGAATTTGGAGGGAATTCTGCTGTGAGTTGCAGGGAAGTGGGCTGCCATTTTGCTGCCATTCAGCTGGGAAGGGCAACTTTAAATGGCTGCTACTATACAGTCATGGCCAAAAGTATTGAGAATGACACAAATATTATATTTTCAAATGATCTGCTGCCGTCTGGTTTTCATGTGTGTATGTCAGATGTTGTCATTACATACAGAAATACAATTGTAATCATATTAGTCAGTGGCGGCTGGTGAAAAATATTTTTGGTGGGGCTGATATAGCCTAGTGTATGTCTCCAACTAATCCGGAATAAGAATTCAAATAAACAATTGGACAATACATACAATTTAACAGTAATGATTATATAATATAATAACAGTA
>NW_015151366.1:264801-268127 GCF_000732505.1 Cyprinodon variegatus
ATGTTTCTTAACGATGGTTAACAGAAGAGAAACAATGATGCCAAGCACCAGCCTCTTTTTAAAGTGTCCAGTCATGTCATTCTTACTTAATCATGATTGATCTCCAGCCCTGTCCTCATCACCACCCACACCTGTGTTAATGGAGCAATCACTGAAACGATGTTAGCTGGTCCTTTTAAGGCAGGGCTGCAATGACGTTGAAATGTGTTTTGGGGGATAAAGTTTATTTTCTGGGCAAATATTGACTTTGCAATTAATTGCTGTTACGCTGATCAATCTTTATAACATTCTGGAGTATATGCAAATTGCCGTTATAAAAACTGAAGCAGTAGACTTTGTAAATATTAACATTTTAATCATTATCAAAACTTTTGGCCATGACTGTATCCTGTACATAAACTCTTCAGCAACCATAACTTCATTGGCAGACATAATGAGGTTCAGTATTGTGTGTGGCCTCCATGTGCTGCTATGACCATTCTACAACACCCGGGAATACTCCTGATGAGGTTTCAGCCTCATGAAATAATGCAATATTATGATCTGCTGGCTCAAGAGTGACGGTACATTATGCATGTAGGTTAGAAGAAAGCTTATATAGTGTATATGTGCATTGTTACAGCAGACTCTTCATTAACAGTGGTTTGTTTTACCACTAGTGTGTATGTGATTAAGCCCCAATGACAGAGACCAATTTTTTTTTAGTCATTTTAAATGTTCTGAACTACAGGTGCATGTAGTTTATTACAATACAATATATATACTATGATATATAGTCTATGGAGTAACAGTTTATTTTAAGTGCTTGCTCCAGTTAATTTGGATAATTATGGTCTATAACTGATGACAAATATCACACATAATCAGTAAAATATGTATTTTTAACAAATTTGTTGACCCACTAAAAAGTATGACCAGAGAAAAGAAAAGCCTGTGGGCCTGCTGAGGTGACCAAGTCCAAGCTGCTTTAACAGCACTATTTAACTCTTCTGAATTGTTGAATCCCTCTCAAATAGCCCACAGTTTTCTATAGGGTTTAAATCTGCCCTGTGAAGTACAGTGACACCTGGTCATTGAACAACCTGTGTAGTTTTGGCAGTGGGTGCAGGTCCCAAGTCCTGCTGGAAAATACAATCACCATCTCAGAGCGCTGTGGTGGAAGTTGTGCTCTAAAATTTCCTGGTAGATCCCTGCACTGATTCTAAGCTTAATACAATACAGTTGAATAACACAAGCAAATGACATGGCTTATTAAACCATCAAAAATTTAACATTGAACATGTGCGTTATATGCCTCTCTAACCTTTCTTCAGACTTTGGGACCTTTATTTGCAATTGAAATGTAACATGTACCTGCATCTGAAAATAACACTGGACCACCCAGGAACAGTCTATTCTTTTTCTCATAGGTCTCCTCTCAGATGAATTATAACAAAACAGCTAAGGTAAAACTCACAGAAGTAAATAAAACAAAGAGTGAGACGTTTCATCAGAGGTCTGATTGACTGGAAGAGACAAGCGGGTAAAGAGGAAAGTGACAAAAACAGACATATAAAAGTTCCTTTAATAGGAAAAAAACAAGCCATACTGTACAGAACTACTTTATAAAGTCAGCAAACTGGTTACAAAAAGCCCAACGAAATTTACAATTATCCAAAATAAGCTTGTTGACTTTAAAATAAAAGGGGTCCTAATGGAACCTTACCAATAAATCAGTAGATAAAGACTAAAACATGTCAAACCATTAAATTAATCAAATCTAACAACTTCTTACAAATCCTCTCTGCAGTGTGTCAACTTACAGCATATACTTGTGTACATATACTACATTTGTGTCAACTGACAGCATATACTTAATTTTGATCAATATAAGTTAGGTCTATTTCATTTGATTTAATCTTTAGCAAAATATCTAAATAAATTAAATTCCAAATGTGCAGTGAAATCTCACAGACAACCACTAATCACTACAAGGAAAATCAGATTAGTGAACTTCTAGATCTTTGAACTATACTTTTAGCCAACATTGAAGGCAACTTAGTTGCAATATATATTATGGCTAAGGGGTGCAAATGGACTATCAACATGAATGGTAAATGTACAGCAAATATAAATAAAAAAGAACTGCAAAGAAAAAGGAATGAAGCTTACAGTACAATGATTACAAATACATGCTACAAATACATAGTGTAAATGATGTTCATATAGAAAACTTGCGAAGGACATGAAAAGGAAAAATGCTACAATTAGCAAGAAGATCTGCAAGGTAAGGAAAGAAACTAATCACCAATGTATAACAGAAGTGCTCTGGACCACTACAGGAGTTCATAGGCTGAAACCTCTTTAAAGGCCGCAACATTTTTCATACAAGTTTGTGCCTCACTTTCAAACATGCTTAATAGATGCAGATGGTACTATAAGTATTTGCATGGTCTGCACATAAGAATATGATCTGCATATTTATGAAGGAACACCCACAAAGATGTTTGCGTGCACTAATTGCTTTCCACTAAATGTGCACACAAAATACAAATTTCACCTGCTTTGAAGACCAGCTCTACATGAGTAAACAAGCCTGCAAGTTTTCTAATACAAGAAAATCTTTTGAATATCAGGATTGGGCCCTTGACATGGTAGATTTTGATGTTAAAAGATTTGACTGACAATGAAGCTTATGATTCATTAAGTAAACTTACTTTAAGTATTATCTATGTATTAAACTCTCTGCTGTACTTTTGTGGTAATTGCCACATATGACAGGAATTCCCTTGTGTTCAAGGAAAAATAATCTATGTATGAGATTACATTTGTGTGTGTTATGACATCACTTTACAGCATATTCCTTCAACTGATGTAAACTGAAAAGGGAAAATCATCTAACATTACTTCCCCAGCTCCTCCTTAGCTTCCACTTTCTTCATGTGGTATTTTATCTGACACATGGACAGAAAAGTGGGCCAGCACCAACCAGTGTTTGAAATTCAGGACAAAATTAGACAGGAATGGCAGAATCAGATGGGGTCACAATGTCTGGGCCAATCTTCCTGTAACTGCCTTTCTGCTCCCAATTAGCCATAAAAAATGAAACGGCAAGCCTTGAAAAAAATATTCAACAAAGCTAATGTCAACTCTTGTATCTCTATCGATCAGAGAAGGGAAGAAATAGAGAAAACAGCAGAGACAAGGGAAGACCCCCCTCCCACACACACACCCCCACACACACACAACACACCAACACAGCCCCACAAGAACAAACGTCCTTCACTTTGCCACTCTCCTGCTCTCCCAAGACTGCTGTGTAAAAAAAAAAAAAAAACCTACAGATT